>NW_010400744.1:0-12223 GCF_000710305.1 Buceros rhinoceros silvestris | reverse complement strand
CTTTCCCTTCCTCCCTTCTCCCCTACAGTGCGTCATCCCATCATCTTGCCCATACATCATCCCGTGGTGTGGGTGAGGTTGCTACAGCAACGGCACACACTTGGTCACACCCCCTATAGCTACAGAAATGTGAGTCAATTTGAAAGTTTTGATAGGTTTTTATTCTTCTGCTCAGCCATCTGCAGTTACTTGCCTGTCCAGTGCTCATAAAGCTGCCAGGAACCCTAAAAGGGTCACTTTCGGTATTTTCACCTCCATCCTTTGGGATGAAATCTCTGCAGACTGGTCCTGGGCAATCATCTGCCCAACCCACAGCATAGAAACCAGCTGGTTCATCAGCCATACCAAGAGAAATGCCAGGCACTTGGACAATAACTAAGTTGATATTTACTTTTCAACAAATGTGTAAAGCAGTGGTAGTGAGTAACTGCAGAAGAACAAAACTGGAGCTACCTACAGTTCGCTGAAAAAACTGATTTTTTTTCTGTTAAAGCAGTGAGATAAGTTGCCACTAATATCTAACTTACAACTTTGCTCATTTTTTTCAGACATGGAGATGACTTGATTGTGACACCATTTGCTCAGGTAGGCACAATTTTGCTGTATTTCTCAGACAGTCTTGCAATTTAAAGGCCAAATGACCAAACCAGTTGCTTTCCATTGTTACTATTGTATATGCTTGCTTGAAACAGGAAAATCAGAAAGCCATAAACCTCCCACCCTTGTTCTCTGGACCTCTCTTTTTAAATGCTTTTTGATTATCTGAAAAGTTGAGGTGCAACAACATGATAAACACCTTAGATCTCTTTTCAAACACTACATCAGACAGTCATGATGAAGAAAAATCTGTGCTCTCTGTTATTCTCCTTTTTAGTTACAATTTAATTACAATTTCTCCTTTTGAACATCTTTTTAACACAATGCATTCAATACAATGGTAATTTTTTGGTGTGAGATAAGTTTTACCCAAAATACTTAACGTTCCTTTACAAAACCATCTGTTTGGTTTTTCCGTTCTGATTCTGTTTTATAAAATATCAGCTCAAAATTCTACATAATTTAGATCAAAACTGCCCAGTTTTTAGTAATAGAGCTGTCTCATTGTCTCATGATGGTAGGTTTTACCCTGTAATAGAAAGGAATGGAAGTTTATTCAGTATAACGACAGGAGGGGGAAATAAATCAGGAAGTTGTATGTCATCGAAGGTTGAGTCACACAGCAGTCTCAAGAATAAGGTGTCCAACTTCAGTCTGAATATGCAGATTGCGTTGGTCTAGTGATAAGCTATTAAAACAATATTAATTGCTTAGGTTATTTTATATTTGATTATATATTAAATGGTGTTTATAAGACACATGCTGATCAAACACCTAACACGAAGAATACCTTCATCTTTTCTTAGCAGAGAAAAGATTAAACCAGGGCCTTTTCTAAGAATACTTTAAGATCTCTCAAATGGTAAATATACTTCAACTATAATGGAAGAGAAGAAATTACGGGAAAAACAAGGGGGAAAAAAATGGAAAACCCACTTCTGCTTTTAGAGACTCAGAAAACATAAAATCCCTAATTCTTGAGCATGGCAAAAATACAAATTATATGGTGGTCAAGCAATCCTATAATATTTGCTACAGTTGAGTTCATGGTCATTGTCATCTGAATTTTTATTACAATTTATGCCACATAGATAAGACAGGTTATAGTATGGCTAGAAAAACAGCAAATATTACACCCCATTTATAGATTTCTTTTTCCTGTGACAAAACACTCTATTTGTTTTAAAGGTGATTTTGTATTCTTGTTGACATTGATGGATGTACTTCAGCAATTAGAGCAGGAGCAGTTGAACAATAACACTACCTGCACCAAGGTGCTGTAATTGATTATTTGAAAGTTTTTAGTATTTCAGTGCAAAAGCCTGTCAGCAGTGGTTTAAATCAACCTGTTTTCATTCGCATTGAACAGGAGAAAGAGCACTTACAACGTGAGTTATCACATGTCACATTTCCTGACACAGGGGGAATTGAGATGCAGTTGAGAGAGTGTGCCTAATAGAGGGGAAGTGACATCTGATTAGATTCTTAGGAAAAACATAGCCCTTATCAAAAATTATTTGAACATGAAAAATCCCATCTCCCAGTGGGACCTGCTGACAGACTGCATCTGAGTAATATTAGCAGTATTAGGACTTTACTCAGGGCTTCAGAAACTGGATCCCCCATGCCCGTACAATGCCTACATATCATACAAACTACACTTCTAGTGTATTCTGAGAGCAGTATTTCATCATGTAGATACATACACCATTTAAATCCGTTTGGAGCTTCCTGGTGGCAGTAGGTCATGGCATGTGGAACACATATTATTTCAAACTATTCTTATTTTCTTCAATTTCTCAGAAAGCTTGTTTCATCTGATTATGAACCACCTTTTGGTAATAGTCCCAATTTTAACATTTCAGGTTCTATTCATCACATCACCATGGTAGTGTGGCTGCATTTGTTAACTGGAGCAGGGTGGCGTGCTGTGTCCCCCACACAGTATCAGGCCTGAGGACAAGATAATTTATTATTTTTCCCAGAATAGAATTTTGTAAGCTAAAATTAAAAAAATCTGTCACAAGGACATTCTTAGTTGCACTATCCTATATTGTAATATACAGCAAGTGCTTTAATTCAGTTATTGTTAGAATTTCACTTTTCAAAATAAAATCATTTGAATGATTTGAATACATGGACTAACTCTATAGTTTTTTTATCATAAAAAAATTTTGTTTTTTTTAAGTCATGTGCAGCTGTATGTAACTTGATTTTGAAAATAGTATTATTTACTTCCAGATTAAACCTGAAGAGGTTTGCAGGTGAATGGTTGCTTTTTGCAGAGAAATCTAACTCCAGAAACATTAAGCACAAATGGAATCTCTAAGGACAGAGAAACTGTCATTTAAAACAAATTATACTTAAAAATTGAAATTCTATTTTAGGTACTTATACTATTCTATAATAGACTTATAAATATTAACACCTTTATACAATACATCAATTTGTCTAACTCCTCTGTAGCCAATGGCCCAAGTTTTTGTTGTCTTTTTTACATTCATTTCTATGTATGTGGGGACACCTTGCACTTGCAGAAACTGCCAAAATATGTGCATGTATGCTAAAACAGCTGGGATGCTGGGCAGATTCTGGACATTCCACCCCTGGACCTACAAAATAGTTATCTTACCTGCCAGAAGAACAAATAGATGGTCATACAAACCAGTGAAGTCCCTGCTTTCTGAAAAGGGGGAGATTCACAGTATCTCAGAGTGTGGAAAAATCTGGTCTATGTGCATAGTGGTGTGCATCGTAGAAAGGCTCTCCAGGAACCTGAGCGTGGTTCCAGCAAGGCTTATTAGTGTCCGCTTCTAACTGGCCCTGAGCAACTTTTCAGCTCCGCACACTCTCTTCCCCAGCAACCCAGGTGCTAAATGTCCTGTTTTTTCAAATCTAACATGTACCACACCTAGGTTCATGTTTTCATGTGGCATTGAGCCTAGCGTACTTACCTTTCTGAAACTCAGCCTTGTGCAGCAGGTAGGGTCATTCATTGCAGTCCAGCAGAGGAAGAGCTAATAAGCATGGCTGTACCTGAGATCACTCACCATGGAGTCCCTTAGCTACCTTTGTATGTGCTCCAATTCTCAGTGCACCTGCATATACAGCCAATTTGACTCCAGCAGAGTTTGTTTAGTAGGGATTTGCAGCCAGGAAAGCCAACTACATTTTTTCATGGCCTGAGACAGCTCTTGGAGCCACATAGATATGTTTCTGTGATACAAGTAGCACATACAAGCTGTCTCAGCATCCTGGTAGACGTAAACAGAACCAATGCAGATCAACCAGAGACACACTGCAGTCGCTAAAACATGTGTTTTACCTTAATAGGCCTAATTTTTTCCATTTGTGTTTTTCTTCTCCTTCCACCTTCAACTCATCCTTTCCATTTAGGATATTTCCATACTTCAATAGTTTTTCTTTGTATTTTACGTATTCATTTTTGACCTCCAAGATCCCAATTTCCATCTCTGTATAACCAACATATAAATACAACATTCGTTTGTGTCACTGTACCCGGCATGCAAGTTTAATGATATATATAATTATTTTTATTCCATGCTGAATGTGAAACATGTAAGTTTGCCTCCTGATCTTTAGAAAGGAAAACATAATGAAATTAATACTGTCTAATTAGGCAACAGATGTATTTTTGGTTTTATTATCGTAACTCATTTGGGAATTACCTACAATAGTTTGATCACTCCAGTCATTATTATCTCCCGAATATTTTCTGTGTGTTTTGAGCTTGCATTAAATCCTTCAGTACTCTCCAGCCTCCTACCTCCTTGCTACCTCACATACAAATTCAAAGCACTGTGAAAAAAAGAGGGTTTTATCCTCCTCAACTGGGACCACTGGAACCCAAATTCCCATTCCCATCATTGTTATTCCTAAAAGGGGTTCACCAGGGAACCAACCCAGTCTAGGCTGAGAAACAATGAGCAGATCCTGCAACAGCACACCGGTGGATAGTGTTGCTGCATCCTCCTGTTCCCAGTCTGACATCAATGAAAAACTCATGGTTTCTCTCTACCATCAGCTGAACCGACTCTCCAGAATCAGAGGCATGCATCTGATTATCCCTACATGGTACAAAATTTCTTGCACTTAGCCAACTGCCTTCAGAAAAGAGTGTGTACACCACTTAAAAGAAGACAACACTCCTCTGCTGCCTCCACTAGTTGCTGTCTTGCATGAAATTAAGTCCAGAAACAAACCAGTTCATTTGTGTCATCTTTCCCAATGTGTAAAGCTTGTAAGAGCCTGCAGACATTTCCCTCCTGCTCAGATGATGCCTTCCTCTTACTCCAGCCTTCTTCACTAAGTTCCCAAATCAACTGAGCCTCTTAAAGTAGCCACTTTTATTTTTCCTGGCAATCTAGACAATCTCAGTCCCTTTGTCCTTTGAGGTTTGCAGGGGCTGAACTGCAAATGGAAGAATCTGTAATCATTTCTGATGCATGAAATATTAGGCTTGAATAGGCTATTATCTTCCAAACATGAATGCTTTTAGGGTCATTTTAAAGAACTAAGTAGTATTCTGTGAAAAACTTTCCTCCTCTTCAAGTAAGTCTGCTTTTAAACAAATAATGAGTTGTTTATGAGGAAAATAATAAAGAAACACAGTTGACCTTTTATTACAGACATGTTATTGTTAAATAATGGTCAAAGACTTCAGACAAAACAACCAGGGAAACCTTTCACAGTTGTTTCGCAATGTTCTTCCCTTTTCCTTTCAGCACAGTGGAGCAGAGATAGATCAGTCTCACCTGTGCAGAAGTTTAGACTGAAACCATTTTTCTTCTGTTCCAGGTACTGGCCAGCCTGCGCACTGTACGGAATAACTTCGCTGCATTAACAAATTTACAAGATCGGGCACCCAGCAAGTGAGTGTCAATTTTTTGGCCACTGAACTTTTAGCAGCAATACTTTTAAAATGAAAACTATGAATAAAAATTAGATTTTACAGATTTCAGTCTGTGCCTCCAAACCTGCAGAAAACATGTGAATGAGTACTTTATTAATCATTTGAATATGCTATACTTGATAGCTGAATCAACAGACTCTTTGCCTACTAATTGCTCTTTCATTGCTGTCCTTGAATAAACTTGGAATGGTTTTGTGTGATTTATGTGAATCTCAATAAATTAGTCATATGTCAAAGATCATTCAAAGATGATCATTCAGGCAGAGTCTGAGTCTTGCAAATGAGCCAGGGCGAGCAGACAGCCACGCTCATTGTGAAGCTACTTGCATGATCTGAACCTAGAATTCTGCCTACCTCATCCAAGTTAATGACATCCCACTCACCCGCAGTAGTTCATGATTAGTAGTAGTTCATGAGTAGTTCATGAGACATTGTAAATATGATCTTTCACCAGTTGTGTTACAGCATCACGGTTAACGTTAATGTTAGTTACACAGTCATTTTGCCATGGATTCTTTTCTCACACACAAAGTGTGCATCTTTAGAACTTGGAAGTAATTAGCATTAAAAAAAAGCTGCCTACCATTGCATAGGCAGTGCCACTAAGAGACATTTCCAGCCCCTTTGGTTGAAATACACAGATCCTAAGTGGCCCCTGCTTGCAGTCATCTACACATCCCTATGCAGCTGTGTCAATCCAGTAACTAACAGCTTTCTTCAATGGGCAAAGCAAACCCCCAGAACAAAGCTGTTTGCCCTAAAGATTACTGTGAAAATTATACACAAAATAATATGTGAAATAATAGAGCGAAAATTAATAATAATTTTAAAAGTATTTCAAGTTAGAAAACAAGGGGAAGAGGAAGTGCAAACCATGTAATAATAATGACAACTATATAGATAAATCAATCTTCAAGCTCCATATAAGCTCTAGGTATGATTAGGCAGGTTTTCAATGAATACTCCTGTCCTGGAGTTCCAAATCTGCAGATAGGTTTCAGGGTCACTCATGAATTCCCTTCTACACTAGAAAGAAGTAACTATTCTAAATGACCTTTTTCTTTGGCAATGATAGGGTATTCCACTCCCAAATAGTTTACCAAGGAAAAGTATTTTCTATTATATTGTTCAAGGATTCAATCATCTGTGAGTTTATCAGGCTTATACATTTTCTCCTTCTGTTTTAAACAGACGATCACCAATGTGTAACCAACCATCTATTAACAAAGCAACTATAACAGGTAAGAAGAATTAATATGACTAAAAGTCCTCTGGGAAGCCATCATGGGTTTCTTAAACGTAATATTTACTTACAAAAATATTTCACCGAAAACTGCATGTTATTGCAATAAACTTACATTGTTTCTTATCCTTATATTTGTTTTATTCAAAAAGATTTGAGTCATGTGGTGACTCAGATTGGTGACTTCTGGTGTTGTATCATGTTAGTGTTTTTTCCTTATATACCAGTGTGTGACCATGTTATGATTGCTTTCATACTTTTTGCAATTAAATGTAATAGAAAGAACTGGTATGAGGTATACATTGATCCTTCATTTGCAAAATGGAGTTCTGTAGTTATAACAAGGCAACAGAATGTAAGTTCTATTTCTATAACATATGTAGGTGTGTAAGAGAAAAATAATTCCTTTGTAAAAGACATTATTCTTTTTCAAGAAACATTAACTCGAAAGCAGGACTGGCATTGTAAATTACATGAACACTTTTGAAAATTTTACCCTGTGGCTCTTTTTGTTATTATTATGCCAACTTGGCCGTAGGTATCTTTACGGGAACACACTTTTTACATCTTGTTAGTCCGTGTGATCTTACACTGTGTAATTTTCCAGGCAGTTACATTCTCTACGGTGTGTTGGCAGAGTTAAAGAGTATTTCCTCTTTCAGGCACTTGCTATGCAGGCAATTTATCATTTAAACCAAAAACTTCATATTTCCAGAATTTTCAAAATAGCTTTTGTCTTTTTAATCATGTAACAGGTTTGTAACTCAAGGAAGCAATGGTACTTCAGCCCTTTTCAGAAGTGTAGCTTTGTCATGTTCAATAGTTTCTGTCTTTAGGCTCTGGAATGTGTTAACTTCTTTAGGCTTTTTTCATCTAGCCTAACACAATATCAATATTTACCTCTAAAACCCCAAATCTTGGCAGTTCTGTACAATTTTCTTCTCCTAGGAACTCATCATGTAATCTGAGCATTTGTGTGTAGGGCTCATCAGAGAACAGAGAGTCAAGTCTTTAAATCTATTCTATAAACAGAAAAGCATCCTTAGTTAAGAATGTTCTGCAATCACACTTTAGAAAGCCTATAAAAAAGTAAAATCACTGACAGTAAAAGAAAATGTGATATCCAGAAGAGAACATACACATGTGCACGAGCACACAATGAGCCTACCTTACATGGCTCTCCCACAGCTGTTTGGCTGAGGTCAGCTGCTTTTCTGCAGGAGAAGCTGCTCAGACAGCAGGACCCAAGACACACTCTGCTGGAAGATGCTGTTGCGCTTTTTAAATTCCCCCCCATCTGACAGTTTCCATTCAGTTAATCCTCCCTGTCAGAATCCTCCACATGTCAGAAGCAATAAAGCATCTGAAGTTTTAATGTTTAGAAGGAAGGTAGTGCAGTCAGTGCTGCAATTAATCTAGAAAATGCTTCTGTGCCAAGAAATTTAAAGAAATAAGGCAAAGAAAAGTAGGAATAATCTAACCTATTTTTGATCAGTCTGATTTCTCAGAGATGTTGCTGGAATTGCTGTGCCAAAATTACGGTGCATTGGGTGAGCTGGGGCCTGTGTGCTTTGGAAATAAGTGGCTAAGAGAATTTAATGAATATAGGAAAGATACTAAGCCACTATAAAGCATGAAAATGGCTACGATTCATTTTGACTGTTGAATGGAGACTGAAGCTGGACACTATTTTACCTGAACAGGTTTGCCCATTCTCAGACATAGACTGTTTTTCAGTCATAGACTGTTTTTTGTATTGCCATAGCATCAAATTTCATGTCATAAAGGCAGAAGTATGCATAGGTGCATCACTGGGACACGTAAAATCCCAGCAGAACATGTTGCACTACAGCACTACACCAAGAAGGAAGATATACTATAAATACTTTTCCTAACATTCACGGAATGATTGAAAACCCTTTCAGATGGTCCTAAGCTTTAATGCATTCTTCTGGGGAGTGTTTGAAATGTAACTTGTGCAGATAATTTCTGCTGAGAAATCCTGGTTGTGCTGTTGTCAGAGTTCATGTCATGAAGTATCCAGAACAATACACCAGACAGGTGGAGCCCCATCACAGCATCCAGCTGGCTCAGCTAGCAATCTCAGTGAGAACTGATTGCCAGTGTAACAAACTAGGTGACTAGAAGGGACAGTGACCCTAAACTGCATCGATCCTAAAGCAGAAACAGACACTGAAGATGGAGAATTTATGTTGCTAAGCTTCCCTGAAGAAGTGCCTTTAGCAAGACTCTATCTGAGGAAAGTGACGATCACAGAAAGCAAAAGCATAGCAAAAGGCAGATACTGCAGAAGATTGAGGGAAAACAAGGGAAAGATTAAAACAGATTTGGTAAAGCCTAGTCACTAAAACAGCAAGAGCAAAATTCTCTCATTTACTATTTCAAGAATTCATCCCACGGCATAAATGTGGGAGAAAATGCATTAGCAAAAAAGCAAAAAACTGTGGAATTGAGAATCAAGTGTTCAAATTCTTAGAAGCAAGAGCAACTGTAGTGACCTTAAAATTTGCAGTGATTTTTCGATGTAAATATGTAGATGTTGATGACTAAAATACAGTCCTTTCAATATGTCCACATGAATACTTTTTGGAAACTGTTGAAAGAAGCTAATGAATATTAATGAACTTCAGTATCAGTCGAGCATGCTATAGCATGCTGAGTGTTCCTTTTGCAGACCAATTAGGGGGTAGGAGGTAGGAGCTTTTCATGTAACAACAGACTTCTTAGCTGGCACTTTTCTTACTTGCTTTAGACATCTAGGATGTAGATAACTATTTTGTCGAGGCTTTCTAAGGTCCCCTTATAGACGTGAATAAGCAGACATGCAAACTGACTTAAGATTTATTCTATAAGGGTAGATGTATTGCTCCCTAAAAGTGCCATCTCTCTCCCATGACTGAGCCTAGCCTGGCATAACTCCTTGTTTGCTATACAGTCTTCCATGCGTGGTGTTCTGTGCTTCAACCAGAAGAGGGTTCCTCTCACTGTGAGTCACATTTTCTGGACAGTGATATGAATGGAGTTTCATTTCAAGTTGATAGTAATTCTCATAACACAACCAGTGAATTTTAAATCATGTTTCATTTCCAAAATAATGAAACTAGCTGTGACTCAAGGGTGGAGCATGCAAGTTTTAATTTTTGACTGATAAAAAAGTGAGCAAGCATTAGAGATCTTTTGGTGACTAGAGTTATATGCTTTTCTAAATTAGAATAATTTGAATTAGGAATGAACTATATAAGGTCTTTCTTGATACATGTCTGATATAAAACAGATAGGAGATCTCACAATTTCTCTGTCCACTAATAACAATTTGCAAACTCAGTCTGGCAGCTGCTTTCTTGGGCAAAATTTCTGTTTGCGGAAGAAAGTAAGTTTGTCCAAATCAGTGCTTCTGAGCCTCTGAATACTATCACAACTACTGATTAACTGGTAAGTCTTAGTTAACCTGAAATCACAGACACAGGGTCTGATTCATATACATACAGATATTAGTTAGACGTACTATCTAATCATAGTAATAGCTTTAAAGTGGAATGAAATGTAGATTACATAAGTGGCCCTTTATAATACAAATTCAGAGCCAAAGGACCTGTAAGTGAAGACCTGTATATGTAACAAAAATAATTTAATTTAATCGTAAAATAAATAATAATTGAAAAATTGCACTTTAAAAAAGTTATTTACAATTCACAATTTTTCACCAAAAACTAACCCAAACCTATTTCATCAGGTAGAGGAAAATATATGGAATTTTTCAATAACAAGCTACATTTCATTTATAAAATTGTTGGAAGTGTAATGTCAGGATAATGTCATAACGTCATAAAGTGTGGTGGCATAAATATCAGGAAAACACCTTCAAATTTTGTCATGTATACATAAAACACGGCAATAGGGAAATAAACTATCTGCAAAGATTGAGGTTATAAATCTAACTGAATTAACTTGCTACTCCATGATTTCATTGCTTCTTGTTGGACTTGAGTAACATCGTTTATCGGCTCTGCATCTTAAATCCAGCAGAAATCAATATCCCGATAATTAAATGGAATTTCTTGCATGTTTTTCATGGGCTTTGACCAACACATTTCATGATTTGTTTTGCTTAGCTTCAGGTTTCCCAGTTAAGTTTATGGTTATGAAATAGAACCTACGAGTCTTTACAGTTCTGTAACTGTAAGAGTTTCTTGAATAATAGGATAGAATTAAAATAGAATAAATTCTGGTTCAATAAGAAGCAACATTCTTAATATGCTTTAAACTGTTCAAAAGTCCAGAAGGGAAAACGTTATTACCTTGCTGACATTTCCAGAGCCTGACTGGGCTGCACAGTGTATCACTGCATGAAGATGTCCTCATCCTCAATAATTCAAATGCCTGTTATTCTTTCCTGTGCCATAGCACAGCAGGGGATAAAGTAAATATGAGAACAGAGTGGACAAAAAAAAAAAAAAAGCAAAAACACATGCCTTACAGAGGTTAATTCATGCAATACTGGGGTAATTGCCACTATCTTGGGAGTGGGTATATGGGATTGAGGGGATTCTAATGCCTGTGAAAACAGAGGCTTAAAAATTAAAGAATATTTCATATTTTTTAACAAAAGAAAACTCATAATACAGTATCAGTGTCTTGTTTTAAAATGCTAAAGATTTGGGCAGATATACAAAACATGCGCTATTCAAGACATAATTGCAGTTTATGTATCTGTCCTCTAATCTTCAACAGGATTAGGCTTATGATGAGAACTTCCCACTCTTAATTAATTTGCCCACTGAATATTTTTTTAATCTTATTACAGAGAAGTATTCCTATGGTAAAGTGCACTGCCAAACTTTTGGCAGAGGCAAGGTAAAGTATTCTGAAATCCTCACTCAAGTTTATTGAGTAAAGTGGTGCTTTCCTGAAGCACTGGAGAAAAAAACACCCTGGTTTTAAAGGAGGATGTTCTTTGTGCAATATGTTGAATGGTATGTAAATGTTCTGGGTTTTGTTCTTTTGCTTATACCCATACACCTACAGGTATTTTGAATGAAGTTAACTCACTTCAGACAATTAATTTAATTTCAGGGTAAATACCACAAGCATTTACATTCTCAGGTGTGACTGTGATTTGTAGCTTTTTCACATCTTTCAGTCCATAATATAAATGCCATCCATTATTTAAGAAATTCGCAGATATGCATCTGCAGACTTGTGGTAAGCTAACAGTATACATCACCACTGGTTAAATTCAAACATTCCAAGTACTTTATAAGCACAGAATTCACTGGCACACACAGGCTAGTCCACCACAGTTTACTTCCTAGGGGAATATGTTCAACACTTGCATTTAGGACAGGAATTCTTATTGAGAGTCGGTTTGTCGCGGCTTGAAAAGGGGGGCTGGTCCCCCACTGAAAGGATAGGGATGGAATAGTGTGTTT
>NW_010400743.1:1515-2135 GCF_000710305.1 Buceros rhinoceros silvestris | reverse complement strand
TTTTTTTTTTTTTTAAGAAGGAATTATGTACAGATAATTTTGCCCCGCATTTCAGTCCTCCCTCCTACACATACACACGTACATAATCTGAACACCCACTGCCCTTTTGGTCCCTAGATAGATGTCACTAGGTAGGCGTAACACCCTGGTTGGACCACAGCTCCCATCTTGCCTAAAACCTTCGAATGCTGTAGGTGGGCAGATCACAGTCAGCCCAAGTGTTTCTCCTCCTTTACTTTCACTGCCTCTCAGCTCACATAAAAAAGCTGGTGGCAAAGAGAAGATGAGAGGGAAGAGAAAAAATGCCAGTGATTCACTTTGTTTTTTACCTTGTTCTTCAGCTCACCTCTTGCCTTCCTTTCCATCTTCTGTTTCTCACCCCCACTTACATGCTGATAGGCACATAAGGCTGACACGGGCTGATAAGCCCATAAGTGGCTAATATTGAATGTCCTGTTATGCTCAGCGGAAGTGCTGAAGGTCAAGGTCATTCCTGGAGCTGCCCGCAATAAAGCAGTTATCTGTGCTAGAGCCACAAACGTCGCCTTATGCTCCTTTCTCTTGGTTGTATCACAGTAGGCTATCATTTCAGCAAAGCTCTGTAGGTCACTAGGAACAAG
>NW_010400743.1:0-1371 GCF_000710305.1 Buceros rhinoceros silvestris | reverse complement strand
GCAGGAACAAGGAGAAAAGTCCTTATTCTCTCCCTGAAGTTTGTGCCTCATAAGCTTTCTGGATCAAGGACTATCTTTTTTATACAGTAGACTGGGAGGAGGTGGCCTTGATTTCTCAGGCATCCTTAGACACTGAAGAAAGAGAAAATACTGAACGTCAGCAACCTTGCAGCTATGGGCAGCCAGAGCAGCAGGTATTCACCTCACTTCAAGGTATGAAACACGTCCTCTGACTAAATGCAAAAATCCTTGGCAGGATGTGGCTGAGCAACCCCAGGAAATCCATGTCTCAGGTTTAATTTAACCTAATGACTGCTGGAGAACTGCAGTGAAGTTGGTAAGACTTTGAAAGTTGGAGATTCAGGTGGTTATCTTCATGACGGATCTCACTTTATATCACTTTATATCCCTGGTTTATATTTCTCTAGCTTTATTTCACTCGTTAGAGTAAAATAAAATGTCTAACTATGCTCTAAGCAGTTTTCCAAGAGGATCTACTAACTGGATGGGAACAGTCAAGCAGCTTGCTTATTTCCAGCACTTTCTGGAACTGTAGGCTCTGTCAAAGCCCATCACACTGGCAGTGAAGCAGGCCACAACTTACTGCCTAAACTCCTGTGCTGAGGCCCCTATGAACCCAAACAGTTCTGTGCTTCTGTGAAGACCTGATTGAAGCGTTTCAGATTCATTGTCTGCTTACTCAGATGCTTTCTGGTGCTGTTTCCGGCATGGCAGAGCAACACAGCTCACTGACCCCTCTCCTGGGTGGGTTGGGTATGACTTGCTGGCCCTCAGGGGGGGCCTTGGTGAGTGGGGCATTGAAAGTCATAGGCCCTCTGGGGGGGAGGTGACTCCTCCATCAACCAGGGCCTGGCGGCCGAGAAGAAATGGCTGGGGCTCGGGCAGGCAGTGTCCATAGCCTTGAGCACTTCCTCGATGCAGGGAGGGCTGGCATGGGCTGGGGTGGAGGTGGGCTGCTGGGGGCTGCGGCTGGCTGGAGGCCTCAGAGCTCACTTCTGCCACAGCGGGGAAAGTTTTCTTGTGTTCTGTCTCCTGAACGCGGCCCGGCAGTGGGAGAAAATGGCACTGGGGAGGGTGAGGAAGGAGGTTCGGGCTGGATGCCTGCCCTCTGCACCCAGCAGGGAGGGCTGGCATGGGCTGGGGTGGAGGTGGGCTGCTGGGGGCTGCGGCTGGCTGGAGGCCTCAGAGCTCACTTCTGCCACAGCGGGGAAAGTTTTCTTGTGTTCTGTCTCCTGAACGCGGCCCGGCAGTGGGAGAAAATGGCACTGGGGAGGGTGAGGAAGGAGGTTCGGGCTGGATGCCTGCCCTCTGCACCCAGCAAGGGAATGGGTGGAGAATGACGGCCTCTGA
>NW_010400742.1:2127-3323 GCF_000710305.1 Buceros rhinoceros silvestris | reverse complement strand
TGGATCTGCCGCCCGCTCGGCCCCGGGCCTCCCGCGGCAGCGCGCCTCGGAGGTGCGAGCCCTTTCGTGCCTGCGCGCTGCCTTTCTTTTTAATTTGCAGTTTGCCTTTAATTAGGCCGCGAAGTCTCTGCTGCCTCCAAAGCCCCGCTCAGCCGCCCCCTCTGTCTCCGCGCTCAAATTAGCATCTGCCGCGGCCGGCAGCGGTCCCGGCCCCGGCGCACTTCGCCGCACGGTTCCCCAGGGCATTGAAGCATCCTGCGCTGCCACCGAGGGACGGGGATCAGCTATTCTTCTCTTCCCCTGATTACTCACAGCCTACAAGCAACACCATATGCTTCTTCTGATCAAACAACCCGCTACACGGGCACCAGTAATTGACGAGACCTGCTCGAAATCACGCAGAAAGGTAGCCTACTGAGACCGCGGGAGTTGACAAATCATTGCTAATAATCCTTTTAGGAACATCATGGGCATCAGAGTTTGCGATAGCTTTATTTTCATAAAGCATGCGCTGACAGTGTGAAGGACAAGTCGGTCTCCTTTGAAACACAGGGCTGTCCCGCATAATGATCTTCAAGGTGGCAGGCCGTACAGAAGAAGAGAGTGGCTTGATAAAGGCTTATTATTACTGCTACTATTACTATGTTTCGTTTATCCCATTCTTTGGTTCTAAGTGACTCGGAGATATGGACGGCTCTTTAAAGAAACCACTGCAACATGCTCTGGATTGGAAATTACCGCTGTGGACTGTAGGTATAATCGTTCATAGGTAACCGGGGAGGAAGTTATCTAACCAGTCCAAATGACTGCCCGGCTGCATATTTACTTTTAAAACGTAGGGTTAGGACCAGTAGTTCGCAGACTTATTCGGGTTTAAAAAACCCCAACCAACCAACAACACACCCAAACCCAAAGCAAAACAACACCAGGCTGTGTGCCCACTCCCGCTTTGTATGACGCAGCAGACAGAAAGACGGACCCACCGACTCGGGGGTGCAGCTGCAGGGAGCACAGAGGGACACATCTATGTTACGGTGCTTCCTATGTACACACACTTTTCAACAAAAGATGCAGCGATCTTTGTTACTAGGTCGGGAAGGAAAGAACTCTTAATACTTTTCGTTTCATGCAGGCTGTCTCTCGATCGACTTGAAATAAAAGACTAATGAAGCACTTTTGATTCCCCCCCCCACCCC
>NW_010400742.1:0-2094 GCF_000710305.1 Buceros rhinoceros silvestris | reverse complement strand
AAACTAGAGGAGCGCTTTTCATGCCCCCCCCCCCCACGTCTTATAAAAGCAATAGGGTGAGAACACGGGAGAACTTTATTCCAACTCTCTTAACCTTCTGTGCTGTTTGTTTTTCTTGGCAGCCGGTCTAGAAGCCCCAAGCCGGTCCCTTTAAGTCTTAATTCTGCTTACAAGCAAGACTTACTTTAGGACGCTTAAGTCTGCTTTTGCTGGACAGGCTAGACCGTTGCTGCTGCCGTAGGAGTCAACGTGAAGTTGACTGTTGCCTGACCGTGGAGAAGAATCAGGCCCAGTCTCGGACGCTGGACTTGCAGCGTTGGGTGGGCAGGGGCATGAAATACGTCCGAGTACAAAACGCCCGTTAAAAATTTCCGAGGTCAATTAACGCCCTGGGAGCGAGTCACGGGGCATTCATGATGCGACTCGGTGTGCTCGGCTTATTTATTTAGGCTGTGCGTGTGTATGAGCACGCCTGTATGCGTGTGCCGTACCTGTAAACCGCACCTTTGCTCCGCACTTGAACTAAGGCTTTAGGACTTTGCATAGACTTATGTAAATATTTACCCATACATTAACTCGCCCATAGCATGGCTATAAATAGGGGTGAATGGTCCCCTCTTTCGCCATGCACGTGCTTGGCGTGGGATGCACATCTTACTGGGAGACTGGGGGGAAAGGAGCCCTTGTTTGCTTTAGCAGAACAGGCAGCAGAGCCCAGTGCCTGCAAGTGTTGACAAAAGCACCGTAAGTCCCCAACCAAACCTGTCAGAGCAACCGAAGGGCAAGTATTTACGGCAGAGAAAAGTGACAGCGGAGAGCACCCTGTCTCCGAGCACACCACCCCACGCGATTCACTTTTTTTTTTTTCCTTGAGTAAAGCGACACCTGGATCAGAATGGAAAGAGGCGAATAGGCATTCCCACCTACCTTCTGGAAAAACCACTCTCATTTTTAAATAGCTGGTGGTGAGTCTGATTATGGATGCTTTGTCCAGCTGAGAGGTGATAGCGGAGGGCAGGGGTAGTAATTTAGCCAGTTCATAAAATTCACTGTTTTCTTTCTCCCGCCTAGTCCGGGCAGCATTTTTGGACTTCTCTTTCATCGTGGTTTTTTCCCCCCTTCCTTCCTACAATTTAAACTCCAGAGATTCATCCAAAGGTGAAAGGGAAACTTTCAGCTGCAATTCATCTCTCCGGAGTATCAGGCAGCGATTCGGAGCGCGTCCATTGCTCTGAGACACCGTTCGGTTGCGTAAAATGCAAACACGAATTGAAGACCAGGAAAGTGTTCTTAAAAATATAAACCAAAACAAATGTTCTCTGAAAAGTAGAGTCAATCGGATGGCAAAGGCATTTATCCAGCACAGCTCAGAGACTCCAAGCAACTGCAGGAAAAATAAAATTTTAAAAGCTAGAAGCTTGCAGCACCACACGGCAACCAAACGAGGTATTTCTGGCCTTTTTTCCTACTCATGGCGGGC
Source organism: Buceros rhinoceros silvestris (assembly GCF_000710305.1). NCBI lineage: Eukaryota > Metazoa > Chordata > Aves > Bucerotiformes > Bucerotidae > Buceros > Buceros rhinoceros. The sequence goes on along the minus strand of NW_010400742.1, from coordinate 614 downwards.
GGCATAGCTCCTCGGAAGAGGGTCATAATAATCCCGTTTCTTCCTGTGATCCGCTGTCAATCCGAGGCCCGAAACGACGGCCGTGGGCTGCCTCCCAGGGCGCTGGGTGACTTCCCGGGAGCCTCTGTGAAGACAACAGCAGTCCTGGGGTGAGAGAGCCGGTACACACGGCCGCGGCGGAGCCGCGAGAAATAATAATCAGCAGCCAGCCTCCGGCGGGTGTAGTATTTTCTGCCACCAGAGGGGAAAGAAAGAAAGGAGGAAAAAAAAAAAAGAAAAAAAAAAGGTGTATTTCCCCACCTAGCGCGCCCGTAGACGAGCCTGCCCCGCACTCCCCTCCCACAGCCCTCACATTCCCCAGCCCAGGTGTGCTCTGCATGGCCAGAACGAAACCACGGCAGAAACCAGCCCCCGGCTCCTGGCGGAGGAATTGCCGGCTGGCTTCGGCGCTGGCAGAGCTGCGCCGTCCCCTCCGCGCTCCTCCGCGCTGGCACCGCGGCGGCTGCCAAACCTCCCCGTGCACCGCGCTGCCGGCCTCGCACCGAGGCAAGCATTTCCAATCCTTTTTCTTTCTTTCTTTTCTTTTTTTTTTTTTCTCCTTTAATAAGTTTTCC
>NW_010400741.1:10776-23219 GCF_000710305.1 Buceros rhinoceros silvestris | reverse complement strand
TCGATCCAGCCTGTCCAAGTCCCACTGCAGCTTGAGTAAAAGGATTGCAAGATATTGCAAAGGCGTTTGTGTGGTTTTCAGAGCATGGTTTTCATGCTTTACACCTGGGCAGGGGCAGAGTTTTGTCTAGACATGCCAACATCCTCAATGATGATCAGTTATTGCTATGACTGTCTGGAGAACTTTGTGAAAAACCCATCGTGGTGCCAAATGCTCAGGATGAAGTGTCATCGATAGAAATAGTGCGACAACATCATTATTCCTGCGTAAATGCCGAAACTGTAAAAGTCAATTGGCTGAAGAAACAGAAAAGATTGAAACAAAAAAAATAAAAAACTGTTTGTTATGAAACACAGCAGGAGAAAAGGAGTCTGAAAGACTTAGTGCACAATTATAGACTCAAAGAGAATTTTAAGCAAGGAAGGGGGTGTGCGTACAGATCTATTGCTGCACGAACAGAGAAACCTTTGTAAAGAAGCACTTTTGACCATAAACGAAGAGCCACCAGTGGACCTGCAGATATAAATTTTTCTCACTTCTTCAATGGTAGCAAGGGATGATAAAGGTGCAAGTGGCACAGGGTCGATGTGGATAATGAAGTGCTGAAAGGTGTGTGTGGGAAAGTGAAGGTTCAGGAAAGAAGAAGTGCGGGGAGAAGATACCATGTCTTCTGAACTTTCACCACTGCTTTCCTCTCTGCCTTTCCAGCTTTCCTCTATCTTGCCATCATACTCCGTTTATTTTTTGCGTCTCTGTTAAGAGCTGGGAGAAACAGATCTCACCTCTACAGGCAGGACAGTGCAGTGTGGCAGGCAGCCCATCGCTCCCTGCTCTGAGGCACCCCCTAGACATGGGTGCTTGCAGGAGAGGCACCTCTTTTCCTCTTCACAATGTAGTCATCCTGAAAAAATGTAGCAATGTGTCTCTGGGGTTTGAGATGGAAAATCCTTCTCTTGAGCTTGTTTAAACAGTGTAAACATCCAGGGCACAACTCTGACCACAACCCCAGGAAAGCTCCCTTTGGGCAAAGTGAGGACTCTTCCTGTGAGAACCGTGGAAAGTTCATCCACAGTTGTTGCCAGGTGTTTTTATCTTCAAACATAAAGTGTCCTGTCTATGTGGTGCCATCACTGACTGCAAGGACAGAGACTGACTGTGAGACAGTTGCCTCCAGGACCATTTCCCTTTCCTGCATGGACAGTTGTCTCTTTCCTGTTCCTGAGGTAGAGCAAGAGTTGATTTTTTGGTAGGGTCGACCATAGAGGATAAAGTATCTGTTAATGTGGACATCAGACTCATTATCTCAGTCTTTGTATTCTTTCATCATCTGAAAAATGAGACTCATGATAGTAGACATACAATTCTTCCCTTGTGAGGACACTGTGATAGAGAAAATCATCCTGATGGGCTACACTGAACCGTAACAATCCTGTTTCCAGAAGAAAAGGACAAAGTCTTTACTGTCTAAAGATCACATCTTGTTAGTTTTGTTTTGGTGGGGGGTGTTTTAAGAAAATAATGATTACATGCAATAAATTTCTCTATAAACAAAGCAGGAAAACCACTTCATATGGTAACAGAATGTGTTGAGAATCAGTTGTCCAAGTGGGTAACTACTGAATATGTATTTTCGACAAATACATATGTGTGTTTAAAATGTCATGCTTCTGACCCTTTTGCATTCAGTATCTTTAACATTCAAAGATTTTTATGTTTAAGATCAGAATTCACCTGGATGGACTTACCTCTTGCAGAACAAAGGCGGGAGGGAGAATTTCACTGAGTTTTAAGAGAACTAAATGGTTGAGCTATGTCATGTTGTTTTAGAAAACTGATCTGTCTTGATTTAAAGACTTAAGAAAAAGTGACTTTGTTATGTCCTGTGTGAAAATGACATAATGCTTAGTTACCTGGAAAGGCAAAGATGGGAGTCTTGATCTTCCATCTGAATTTGCTCAGCTTTCCTGGCAGATATTTGATCTTGTTGTGAATCTCTCTGAAAAATTAGAGTGTGCGGTCATATGAGAAATCTTTACTTGGCTTGGCCAAAGATCTGGTATCAGGAGGACTTTTAACTTTCTCCTGGATAAATTAAATTGAACATCTAAATTGAACTCTCTCACACCCATGAACTTGAATAACATTTGAAAATTTAGAGAAGTGCAGAGAAAAACACACCAGAATAGCTATTGCCAAAACATTAAAACTAATCTAGACCATGACTTCCAGTGTAACTATTTTCCCCAAACTGTTGCTTGATCCCAGCATCCTAATCTTCAGCGAGTGATCTGTCACTGTATCCTCACCGCTATTGGCAATTTAAGTAGAGAGGAGGCATAAAGGAGTCATATCTCCAAGCTGGGCATTAAAACCACTTGAAATGAGACATGCACAGTCCATCTGTGCTTGAGTAGAGTCCCAGGAGTTCTGCCGTAATTGTAGAGAAGAGCAGGAAACTCAGGAGAAAAAGATGAACATTTTTTCTCAGTTCTTGCTCTGGAGTGTGATCTACCCTCTCTCTTTAAAGTCAAATCTAGTCTGTCAGGTCCCCACAAATCGATGACATGACTTTATTGTCCTCCACCACTGACTTGTACTTTGAAATATTCCATATCCGCTGGTACAATGGTCTCATCTGCTTTACAGAGCAGCCGATTTTCACCAATAACTTCAACACCAACTGATCTAAGGCCACCAAGGAGTGTGCTGCCATGCAGAGCAGCTGGTGTATCTGCAGTTGTGCTTAGGACAAAGAGCAATCTGACAGTTTACAGTGAAAATGGAGTCCTGAAATCAGACTTATTCGTATTACTACTATACCAATAATTGCTTAAGGTCAAAATCCACCTTCACTCCCCAACCCCGTCAAAGTAGCAGAGAGTAGCAGAAGGAGGAACATCTGATGTGGTACTTCTTTTCAGGTCAAGCACACACTGGGGAAAGCTAATTAGGAACCCACCTGACCACTTCCATGGCAAGACCATTCCAGTGCTGTGAGCTATATAAATATACTCTTCCAATCTCTTTGGAATGGAAGACACAGAAAATTATCATTTTTTTTCCCAGGAGTTCAATTTTTGCTGCTATGTGCAAAAGAAACATCATAATGGCATGCACAAGTTAAATAAATGCCAAAACCTAAATATTCTGGATTTCTATTTGTCTTTGTTCTAGCATTGCATGCAGGTAAAATAAATATTTATTTACTTTTTTAATAAAACAATTTTCTTGACATCATCTGAAAGACTATGAGTTAGTAACAGTTTAGGTTTCTGACTTCAAAACTTTCAAAGATGCCCAAGAATTTTCAGGCACCACAGCTGTGGGCCCAGGGAACTGCGCACTGAGAATTTTCATTGCTGAACGCACTATGGAGAAAGGTGACAGAGCACCAATCCCTGTGTTAAAACTGGTGTGAGTAAAGAAATAAAAGGAATTGAAAGCTCTTCAATCCTCTAAGACTTAACTGTTTATTTTTCCACAGAGTAGTGGACTGCAATGCATGAGCTGGTGAGTTTTCCACTTTGCCTTGCCAGCTTGCTTCAGCATCCCGTCTTGGAAATATCAGCCAAGGCTAGAAGATAAGCATAGCAGAAGATGCAGTGAGTTATCAGCAAGGTTATTCGTCATAATTTTATCCATTATTGTTTTTTATCTGTGCTTCAGAACCTGGACTAGGGTAAAATTATTTTCAGAGTATGACATATCCTGAATAAGGGGTCGTTGCTAAGTATTCTTCTATAGTAATCTGCAAAGACATGCACAAAGGGGTGTAAATTAATTTAAATCCACTGCTTTCCTCAGCTGCAGATTAAAACTACTGTTCAACCAGTTAGACTGGTAATAAATAAATAAATCTGCTAATAAAAGGCAGACATCAAGCGACAGCCAGTGATTCTTCAATTCTGTCTAATTATTTTTTTTCCAGGAAAATATAGACTGCCAGTTCAGAGACTCCTGCATGAAGAAGAATGTATGTTGGAGAGGATGAATGAATGAGCGCAGTCTGTGTGCGGGAGGAGAAGGCACTAATGCGTGTGGAAAAACAAATGCGTTTGGTGGATGTCTGTGATTAAGTAGAGAAAAAAGGCCAACTATATATATCCCGCTAGAGTCCTGCTAGCTTCAACTTCCAATTCATTACTACTTCACAGAACAGCAGATTAGTGGAAAAACAGAGCTCGATTCACATCTCTATACTGGGGAGATCCAGAGCCAGCAAATCCTAGAACCCACACCACAGAGGGCGATTACAATTTATTTTCCAACCTAGGTCACCTGACCTTGGTCAGGCTTACAAAGGTTAACTTACTCTGTCACATACATCACTTGACAATGTTATTGCTTTTCCCTCTCCAAAAAAATTTGAAAGGGAATAACATCCCCTTAATGTTTTGATTATGATAAAACACTAATGAACTACCAATGGAATAATCTTCAGCTGTCAGTGAACTGCATATTTATTTGGACAGGTCTCACTTTTTTAAATATCTGTGAGGAGTTTCCAAGGAAAATGCCCTCCCTCCCTTCCCCCCCTTTTTTTTTTTACTTTAACATTAATTCATGCTTTCATCTCCTTGTCCTCTTTGAAATACAACACAAAAATCTCTGTCAAGGATCAAGACTCCAATAAACTAGATATTGAACCTGAAATAACTTAAACAAAGGTCACGCGTACATTTAGGTTTTATGCTAGAGGTCTTAGCTCACAGCTGCCAGTGGAAAGGCCAAGAGTGGCTGAAAATCAAGCAGCTGACCAGGATGTATCTTACCCTAGAATGAACTTCACACCACTTTAGTAACGCAGCTGTTTCATGGAGAGCAAAACATCCATCAAAGTGCTCTAAGTGCAATAGGAGATGAAGGACTGCAACGGTAGCCCTGGAGTCTTGATATTTTCTTCTCCCCTCCCTCCACAATCTTTAAAGATACTTATCTCAAAGTGGTTTTTTTTTTCATCATTGCTGTTCCAGCAGCCCCAAGAGCATTGAGCAATGTGGAAATGACACACAGTGAATCATATGTGTTTAGCCAAGACACTTAGCGAGCTGCATGGCTTCCCCATAAGGTCTTCCCATTATCCGGGGATTGTTCTCACGCTATACAAGCGGTAAACTTGAAGTCACATCTGCTTTGCTGACCTTGCCTGAAGACTGAACATTGTTTGCGTGTTCTCTGAGTTGGAACATGCTGTGTAGCTCCTGCGCTGAAGTGGGAAGGAAATATTTTTCTCTATTTCCTGTGTCCTGTGTGAACTGCTCCATTGTAAAATGCGTGCTGTGTTTAAAAAAAAAAAGACTGGAAATCAATATTTTCAATTTGATGCACACATTTAAAATTCACCCAGAGGAACTCCATGGTTTTCAGTTGGTTCAGGAACTTCAATAAAAAAGCAAATCAACAGATAATAGAGAGGGAGGAGAATGAAACCCATATGGGATTATGATTGAGAACAGCCATAATCATCATTCATTTGTGCTACTTGGAGTTTCCTGAGTCCTGAGCTGGTCCCTTCAGCCTCAGAGCCCTCATACACTCAGGAAAAAGAGGTAACTCCAAAAGAAATATTTGGTGACTGAGGGCAGTAGACACATCTCCAGTGAGAGCTGAGTGTCTTAAACCTTTTCCTTTCCACAGCTTGGTGTGTAGCCCTTACGCACAAGGAGACCCTTGCAAGCTAGGCCACTTCTGCTAGCACTAATGTGTACAGTTTTGCCTTCAAAAGAATGAAACGACTCCTTCTTCTCTCTTCAAGTGCCACAGAAAAAAATAATTGCTGACCCCCTTTCAGGCACATGCTGGAAAGTGGAAAGCCTTCCAGCCCCTCTCATCTGTGGAGGTTCACACTCTCCCACGAGGCTCCGCTAATGGCTTTGTCAGCAGACAGCCTACGTGTTGGTGAAGCAGGGGAGAGCATTCTTTGTCTATCATGCTGAAATTGAGCCTTTATGCAGGAGATCTGGGATTAAATCTCCCCTGGATCAAAGAAGGTTAGCAGGAAGGCCATCTGCTAGCCAAAGAAATAGGTCCATCACCTGAAATGCAGAGGCTGGTTTCCAGTTCCTGTTCCATGGGCTATTTATACCTTTTTATCTAGCAATTTTTAAAGGCTTGATTATGATTACATGGTGTCCTTCCTATGCTCCACAAATAGGTTGGAAAGCCTGGAGCTAAGATATCAACCAGTCCATGATGGAGAAGCAAAACTGGAGCCAGCTTGGAAATCAAACACCAATTCTGTCTCCATCCGACTGTAATTATGTGACAGACGGGCAGGAAATCTCTCACTCTTGGATTTTCAATCTAGCAACATTTGCTGGAGTAAACCCAAGTTGCACTTAGAGGCTGGAAGAGATCACATGGACTTAAGCTGTAGGAACAAGTTTCTTTCCAAAGTAAACCCTTATGGAATGAAACTTGGGTTTCCGGTCATGGGAACTCCTTATACAGTAAACTCCTAAAGAGTGGGAGACATGGAGATGTTGGGATGACATCTCCTGTGCCTATGTGACATGGTTCTGCAGTCTAAAGGCTGTAATTTTCCTGTTACATTAAAGATCATTCTGTTTCTCCTTTGTTTATCAGAGGAATGAAAGTTAGAAACCCATCAGCCAAGTTTATAAAACCAACACTGTACAAAGCAAGTGTGGATCGAATCTTGCTTTCAGTGTAGATACCTAAGGTTTTAAGCAAAACTAAACTAAAAAAGGTAAATGAATGAAATAAAAGTTCTGAGCGCTTCTTTACCTCTGGGACTTTGATTGCTGGAAAAAGCCAAACCACAGAGCCACATGGAGAAAGTGTAAAAACCAAACTACTTTCCTTTGAGTTTGGAAGGGGGAAAAGTGTGTGTTCTGTGGAAGGAAACTGAGGTGGAAGAAACCCCCTTCCCCTATGCAGTGTGACGATTGAAGAACGAGGACCTGCTCTGGCTGTGTTGAAGCTTGGGGAATGAGGGCGAGCCTGGGGGATGGGACCTGAGCACACTCTGCCTTTAGACCTTTAGAGCTTTAGACAGGAAAACCAGCTGGTTTGGAATCATGCAGGTAGGCTCAGGAGAACAGTAGTTGCCATTCAGTAGCAAATGTAAAGACAAAAAGATGTGAATTTCTTTACTGATTTTTATACGGAATAGCTACAGGTAGCACAGGGATGCTGAAGAGTGACCTTAAATTACTTATTTCTAGAACAGCTGTAGGCACTATCAGGATTGTATTTAGCATTACTTTATCTTTTGAGCCCCTAAAGATGATTTTTATCTCACATCTATTGTGGGATTAATAAAGGCTGGATGAAAAACAGTATCTAAGGAGTGATTAACTTTCTATACAGAGAGTGTAGATTATCTTCATCCTAGTTCTCTGTGTTCTTTAAACTGTAAAGTGTGTCATCCCCATCCCTAGCACAAATAAAACAGACTTGCATAAACAGAGGGAGAGTAAAGGAGCCTGCTTAATTGCACCCATTGAAGTTCAGTCACAAATCAGAATTAATTGTTCCTGTAAGAATTCTATCAATTAACTTAAGAAGAAAGATCTGTTGGAATGTGTGAGAGCTGCTAAGTACCACTTTCAGCAGTGCATTCAAATTGGTCATGACTGAATTCTGTGTGAAAGCATTAAAAAGGCACATTTAGAATAAATGTCCCATAGCTTCTCACATATATGTGTACACACAGAGAAAATGGTTTTTCTCTCACCCTAGAAAGATAATGACTCCACAATGAAGAAACATGTACTTGTTCAGATGAAAAAGCCAAAAATCACTAGGGGAAAAAACTAAAGGCTGGCAGGAAGCCATAGAGATTGTTTACTATGTCCTCCTTTGAGAGGTGTGACAAGCCTGTCCCCTTTCCAAGGGATTCCTCTCCCTGCTGGTGCTCTGACTCCCTGAAGACACAGCTTTACCCAGAAGGGTTTCATTGAGCCTCAGGGCAAATTAATTTTTAGACCCGGGGTTTTGTTCATGTTTTGTTTTCTGACATGCCCTCTCCAGTGACAGGAGCATAGTTTTACCAATTAAAGCAATCTATGGAAGCCAGGAAGCAGGGAGGACTCCTTGTCCCCATGGACCTCCCTGTCCCTGCTGAGGTTTAGTAATGTCAAACATAACTCTGGTGCTGTGGCTCCCGCAGGGTGGCTATTTAAACAGCTGCAAACTCCTGGGAAAGGCCATCCATACAACTCATCTGCTACCATCTGCCCAGAAATACTCGGAACTGGCTGCCCCCAGCCTGTATTCATTAAGACGGACCTTGCCAGTCCGAACTAGATAAGGCTTGTTCCCAAACAACTGCTGCTTTCTGCATGGCAGGTCCATTTTCTCCTCATGGAGGATGCCAGACTGTCATCCATACCACACCTACCTCTAAGCATCCGCACTGCTGACCAGACCTAACTTGGAGAATTAGATGTTGTTGACATTTTACTTCTATAGAGACAGGGGTTTTTTGCAGACCTTCGATCACATGATGTACTGGTCAGATCATTCGCTGGTCAATACATCCCTGGTATTTTGCTGCATATCATCACTGCAAATTATGCAGGATGCCCTGAGCCTCCCTAAGCATGGGAGCTGTCAGAAAAAGGGATTGATATCCTACTAGCTGTTGGATAATACTAAATTCCTGCTTTCTTCTTCTCAGTTCGTTTAAACTCTTCATGCAGTGGCGGTAATTCGTAGATTACTGGCTGTTTATAAATCCAAATAATAAATGTTGGCACTATCTGCATTCAACCCCCAGGCTTTAACATTTTATCTTCAACTTGCCTAGAGACAATAGACACTCACTATAAACAAACAATTTGGTTATGTTTTGCAGCAGAAGCCCACAGAGAAAGTTGTATTTTCAAGCTTTCCATTTCCAAAAGCTGAAGCTGATCTTTCACTTATGCAAGGCAGAAGTTCAGACCCGATAGGACATCTTTATTAATGTTCTTTCTGTCAGGTAAGTATGATCAACTGCCACATGAAAACAGGTCTGCCATTAGCACTGCCTCATGCATGCGTTAGTTTTGCTAAAACTGACCACAATGACTTTTCATCTCAGAGCAGGTCGAACAATATTCTTTTTAAAAATAAATGAAGTTGTATGAGCTATTTGCTATGTGTTGTAGTCAGTCCTTCTCCACAGAATACAAGTGCTCAGGTGTTGTAATGGTTAGGTCATGGCAGTGTCTAGGTACACCTTTTGACAGATCGAGCAGTGCTTTATACATTTCAAAAGTTCTGTCTGAGTCTTTCCGTGTCTACGAAGCCTCATCACTTATTCCTAGTATATCTGAGAACAGGAGCACAGGACCCCATCCCACTGGGCAAGGTAATAATAGCAAAGGATGACTTTTGTCCATGCTAATATGAGATGATCACCTCATGTGTGACACCAAGAGACCCAGAATGCTGAGGTAGATATCCTTCAGCTGGAAGATTTTGGAGAGAAGAGGAAGGTAGGAGGGTTTACCCATGCCAGTGTTTTTCATAGTCTAGGAAAAAAAAAACCAAACAAAACTCAAGGACACTTCAGAGGATAAGTTGTGGTAGTGCTGAAGTACCCAGGAGACCCCTTCCACATATCCATTAGTCCATGCTGACTATCGCTCTTGCCTGAATGCGTAGTTTATCACACCAAGAGCTAAAAATTTCTCTCAGTAGGTAACTTAGGGCTAATATCTTCACAAAACAACCATTTAGGAGTTGAGAAAAAGTACCCTGAAGCAAAATGCCATTCTCTCTTTTCGCCTCCCTTTTGTTGAGTGAAAATGCAAATTATTCAAACAAGTCTGTTCACCAGCAGCCAGAAAGACCCAACATGTCCCATGGACCCTGAGGTTTTTCATCATTTTTCTTCTGGCAATATATGGATAGTTCAGGTCAGAACTTCTTGATAGGAAGTGATCCAAAATAATGGAAATATTTTCAGATCTATTCCACCACTTTGTGCTTTGTGGGGGACATCACAAAAATCTCGACTCAACCCTTCCTCAGTCAAAAAAATATACTCTAGAGATATTTGATAACTACAATTTATCACTGACACAAGAATCAGGATGAGCACAAGAACTAAAAATGCAGGTGCTTCTGCCTCCAAATCATGACTGTGATCTTTGGGGTTACCTTCACATCATCATCTTCTGCAAAGATCCCAGGCCGTTTTGGACTTTGCTCATGAGCCTCCTGAAGTTTTGCATCTGCCTCAGTAAATTCTGTATCACACAGCTTCTCCCCTGGTCTCAAGAGCCAAAGGCAACTTAGGCCGCTCTGATTTGTGGTTCGTTGCTCAGCTGAGGCTGGTGCTTGTGGTGATGGGATGGAAAAGATCTTACAGAGCTGTGCTTACAACTTGGGGGAAAGTACCTAGAAGATCGTGAAACTCAGGTCAGTGAGACGTGTTTCACGCGTAGCTTCATGCCCTGTCTCATCCTCTGTCGTGTGACCTCTGTGGCAGACGTATGCCCAGTCTGACCAACAAGCTCACAGCTCTCTCTGGTACAGGGAAATGCAAAGCTTGAGTGCGGCCTTACTGGGTTGTATCATCAAAGTAAAACATAGCAGGAGGAAGGTTTGAAGCCATATTTGCTGGAAATACTGAAACTAACCTACAAACCCTGTATAATTTGCCTTTTTCGCCAATAGGTGGTGCCAATAATTTATGCATTCATGTCTCTGCTGGGCAAATGACTCAGAGCAGATAATTTAGCTGCACTGACTGAGCAGACCATGAGCAGGAAGAGTTTTGACCCGGTAAACTGCTAGGAAGGTGGATTTTGTTGAAGTAGCCACAGCACAGAGGTGGAAAGTGGAGAGGAGAAAACCCTTACGAGTCAGGGCAAGAGTCGTGTGGCTAAAGTAGAACACGCTTCCTTTACATGATTCAGAAAAAAAAGGAAAACTCTCTTTTTGGCAAGACATTAATCAGCACAGGAGTTTCAGAAATGCAAGTCAGTCTTAGCCCTTCTTTTTCACTGAATCTACAGTAGTACGTCAGAGAAGACAAGAACAGAGGTCAAGAGGGAATCTACTCATCCATTGAACGAAACCCTTTACATTAAAACCCCACAGCTGGCATTTCTGTTGGGCACACATCAATTGTAGCTGAACAGCAAAATGTTGAGGCTTTCTTCTTCACGTTGGGTATTAAATTCTCTGTTTAAAATAATTGATATTATTACATTTTAATAAATTTTTTTCCATTCTGCTGGGTTAAACTTCTTGACCCCTTCCCATCGTAAATTTGTGATCTTAGGTCAGTGTCATAGTGGAATGAAATGTCACTACTTACATAAAAGGTAAGGTAACCTTTGAAATATGTTTAAGGAGCTTAAATATACAATTTTTTTTTTTAAAAAAATCAGATTTCAAGTCAACATATTCCGTATTTGAAGGGAGAAGGAAGCACTGGATGATGACTTCCAGAAATCAGATTTTGGAAGCCAAATCCTTACTTGCAAAATTAAATCTATTTGGATTTGGAAAGACTTTATCATTAGAGGTCTCTAAGTATAAATTGAATGAGGCATGCTTGGGTATTTGTAGACGTGATGCCATTCCCTGGCAGGAAGAGGCATTAGACAAACTCTCAGCAATCCCTTCTGCAGTGCTTGTGTGTATCCCAAAAACCAAACCAAACCAAACCAAAAAAACCCCAAAAAAGGGTGCAGAGAGTTTTGCCCTCTCGAACTGAGTAAGAAGGAAACTCCCTCCTCCCTAAACCTCTGACTTTTTTTGTTTGGAAATGCTGTTTCTCTGCTGCCCTCTCACTGAAAAGGTCTCCTTATGTCTTTAAAGCTGTTAATGAAGAATCAGTGTCCCAGATCCTGCACTGAGTATTGAGGGGCAGGGGAAACCGTGGTCCTGTATCTCACCCAATCATATTTAATGGCCCAGTGCCTTGATTGGCAAACCAGGACAATGTAACAATTTCTTTTGTAGCTTAATTTACTACTAAGATAAGTTTTCCTGCTCCCTGTGGTTGAGTCAGAGCGTACCAGGCAGGTCTTGCCAGCTGTTTTTGTGTAAAACCCAGAGCAGATAGAATTTTTGAAATAAAATTGTGCATTAACAGTGGGTGAGCGGCTTGAACAGAAACAGGTCATGAACTCACAGCCACCACGGCAAGAGCATTTACACTCTTAGACAGTTTACAGCCGGGATGGGATAAGAGTGGAATCACAAGACACCTTGCAATGATGGTTAAATCGGTACATTTATTATTTTCTAACAGTAATTAACAAAAATCTGTTGGTAGATATCCAATAAGCCTCAAGAGTTTTTGCTTCCTCATCTTCCAGTTACTGACCCCAATGTAATTATAGACATATAGAAGCATTTTCATTGGGAAAGACCTTCAAGCTCCTCAAGCCCAACCATTCCCCCATCACTGCCAGGTCCCCACTGACCCCTGGCCCTCAGCACCACCTCCACACGGCTGATCAACCCCTCCAGGG
>NW_010400741.1:5236-10745 GCF_000710305.1 Buceros rhinoceros silvestris | reverse complement strand
GCCCTCCCAAGCCACCACTACTCCATGTTCCTAAGCAGCATGTCTACACATGTTTTAAATACCTTCAGGGATGGGGACTCCACCACTGCCCTGGGCAGCATCTTCCATTGCTAACAACCCTTTCAGGGAAAAGAAGTTTTTCCATATGACAAATCTTAACCTCCTCTGGTGCAACCTGAGGATGTTTCCTCTTTTTCTATTGCTTATTACTTGGGAGAAGAGACTGACACCCCTGATGGCCTCCTTGCTACAGCTTCCCTTCAGGGAATTGTTGGAAGTGAGAAGGTCTCCCCTGAGCCTCCTTTTCTCAATAAAATACAGTATTTCTTTTCTCACAGTTGATCTCCAGAAAATGTTGGCCCTATAACCTCACAAAGCTTCCAGAACCAAGGCAGTCTGATGTCCATGACTGCAGCAGCAACCTTCCCAGACACGTTCTTAATTAAAAAGGAATTAATTAAATTGAAATAGAACTTTTGAGCATTGAATGTGACAGAGATTTCCCTTTACACAGCTACAGGTCTGGCCCAGTGGCCATTGCTTTAATTTGTTTTGGCTGGAGCCTATCTTGCTAACGTCGTGTACTTTCATGTGTTTACCTCTTATTTTTAAATGGTGTTTAAATGGTGTTTAAATGGTGAATATACTAGTAGTTCTTTACCTTTTTTAAATGTCCTTTTTTGTCAACCATGTGCAAAAATTGTCTGAGTTAACACTGAATTATGTCTGTTGGATAGGCTTGGTGATGTTACAGCTACTGCACATTTTCTTTAAATACTGATCTGCCTGCAGCTCCCAGAGAGGCTGTCTAGAGAAAACCAATCAGCTCCAGCTGAAGAAAGGAAGAGGAGGCTGAAGAGGTAGTGTTTTCATATATGTAAATTGTCACATTTATTCATCAGAAGGAAGAAAAGCAAAGAGTGAAATTAAAGTCTATAGGAACATAATTTACAAAATCAAATGAGTGTCTCTTGCTGCTGTAGCAAATAATATGGAAGAGGCTCATGGAATAAGGAGGGAAAGAATTATAAATGTGATTTGATTCTTCCTTCCACAGAAGAGAACTGATCATAAACTTTCCATTTCAAGTGCATAACAAAAGTAATAAAATATATGCAAAAGAAATATCTTTAGTGAGTAAACTTTTGCAGCTCTAAATATAGTGACTCAGTACCAACTCCGCCAAGCCTGTGACCCTTATCTGGAGCAACCAGAAGATGGATAGTCTCAGTGCCTCATATTTTACCATCTCAGGGACTTTATACAGAGCAATAATTAGCTGTTGACATGAGACAACACTAGAATCCAGTTTGCAAAGTTCCCCAGGAGTTGTATTTGTCCAGAGCTGAGCTGTTGGTTTATCTGGGGACTCTTCCAACTAGCAAGATGTGCCAGCTCCTGTGGAAAGCCTCTGGCAGCCCAGTCTCTGGCCTGAACAACCCTACCAATCCTGCCTCCAGTGGTTGCCTCCTGACTTCAACTGCCCTTGCAGTTCTCTCTAAAGTTATCCACTAAACATCTGCTGGGTTGCTCTTAAAAACATGACATCTATATAGTAAAGGTCTCTTTCAAACCAAGGAACACACCAGGTTAGTGTAGTTGTTGTTAGTGTGTCCTATCTTCTTTGATCTGCCAGGCTGATTTCACATCTTTTTGCAACACCAGAGATTAGGAAGAGTTATAGGAAGAAATCAGAAGTTGTCTGCTTGTCTGTTGACCTGGAATACCCCAGGGCATCATCCTGTTTACCAGCTGTTTATTTTCTTCTGCAGGTGAACATATTTTGTTCAGCTAAAGCTGTTGCTCAGATCTACAGACCAAAATGCCATTTAAAAAATGGTCCTCTAACAAGGATTATACGTGAGCACATCTATGAAATATTATCGCTTCCGTTTCTCAAAACTTTACAAGCTCCCAGCTCTGCTTTATCATGATTAGCAAGAGCACGAATGCTTCACTTTCCGTCACTTATCATGAGGAGCAGAAGCATGAATCCCTGTCTCCCATCAAGCATTTATTTTCTACTCCTTGTCTTTTTGGGCTAAGCTGCAAGGAACTGTTAGAAAATAGATACGTGTTGGCTGTGACTCTGATTAAACACCCAGTACCGTAAGGACTGAATTTGTGGCTGCAGCACAGCAGTGCACAGCGCTGCGCTGTGACCCTCTGTTAGATGTATCCTACATGGCTCCTCAGCATGGTTGTATTTACCAAATAAGGTCACTATGACCATGCTATCAATTTTAAGTCCATCACCATCCAGTCTAATACAGGCCACTCAGCAAATACTGCATCCGTTTCCAGCTGAGCTAGCATGTCTAATTTTGAATAAAGAAATAATAAAATTAAGAAATCCAGCAACTGAAGAACCAGCTTTTTGCCTTTTAACTGTCCCCATCACTGAAATCTGTGACCTCATTTCTTCTCCCCCATCCCAGCTATGGGGTCTTGCTGTGGTGGTTTAAATGAAAGAAGAGATAACTGAGTAGTAATATCCCTTGTCCGCAGCGTGCCAAGGAAGAGTAACTACATCAGCTTGCAAGTGCCTACGGTAGACTAAGTTTTCCAAATCCTTTGGCATAATGGTCTCTGTTCAGGAGCTTAACAGAGGATAGAAAAGCTTTCTTCTGCTACCAAACTTCTACCATGTGTATTTCGTAGCCAAAACTTGTTCAGGATGGAGATGAGATAGTGAGCATAGATTTATTCACTGCTCTCCCTTCCTCAGAAGCTCAGGTTGAACTTAAGGTGATATTTCTTCATTTCTCTATCCAGACCTTGGACAGGAAAGATACTCTGTGCTATTACTTCGTATTCATAGCCTCCTGGAAGGATTGAATAGTCCTCAGAGAAGGAAAGAGACTCCCAAATCCTTCCATCAAGGAGCCTGGATAACTTTCAGTCCCAGCCATTTAGGATGCCAAGTTTTCAGCCACAGACTTTAGTACTCTATTTTTTGCTGTTAGCAACTGAGGTGAAGCACACGGAATACAAGCCCTCTTCTCCACTCCTAGTATGATCCCAAATACTTTCTAGCATCTGCTGATGCATCCTTAGAAAAACACCAGGATTAGATCTTGTACTGCAAAAAGCCCCACAAAATACTTTGCTGTGAATCAGATCAAAAGATTTTTGTGACCTGTTCTTCAGGAACACAACCAATTCACCCATTTCCTCTATTTGATAAAAACAAACAAACAAACAAATTTTCCATGCACAAGACTTGTGTTAAGTCATGAAATGAGTCATAATGAATAGGTGGCTATTTTAGGACTTCTCAGAAGGTTTTAGGGGTAAGTAGATCCATTCTGTTGGTTCCTCAAAGAACCACACCTCTCACTGAAAGTAAAGACGGTTTGTCTGGGATCTAGCCCCTAAAAAGTAGGGATGCGCAGAAGAATGAACCAGTTGAGAAATCCTAGAAAGACAATGCCCATCTTGTGTTTGTCCTGTACACTCTGTTCTCAGCTTATGGAAGCAAAATGAGACCTCATTAAAAGGTCAGCTTGGAAAGAGAGGAAATAGGCCAGTTCTCAGGAGACATTTTTGTCAGATTTCCAAGAATCCAAACGCAGCCTGGTCTGAGAAAGGGCCCTGTTCAATATAATAAACTTCTAGAAAAGAACAGGCGGGTGAGAACTATGTCACTATGTGTTTTTCTTGCCTCTGAGAGTCACATCATGGTTGCTCTGCCACTGTCAGTCTTAGCTCCCTCAGCACCTCTGTGCATCTCTTCCAACTCTTTCTGTTCGTCACCCAAACCTCCACATTCTCCTAATTAGGTCATTCTTCTACTCAAATATTATCACTCACTTAGGAGAGCCACCAGTCTCCAGTTTTTCAAAGACGTACGGTCTTTGCACTGAAGAGTTAACGCTTCAGACTGGGCTTTCATGGACAATGTCTAAGCAGGAGTAGGAAGAGAGCTGACTACATTCCTGGTTCATTTCTGCCTCCTGGATCTGTTGAGGAGCAGAAGTGTTATCCCTTTGGAGGGAACATTAACAATAAACCAAACACCTCCTCTTACTGGTGTTCTGCCGCTTCTAGAAAGGCTGGTGACTGGGGGGCAGCAGGAGCTGAGAAGTTCCACCAGTTAGAGATGTGGTCTTAATCCCTGTCTATAGTGAACAAGCAGCAAAAGAAAGTTGTTAGCACCTTCCTACCATCTTATGGATCGTGTACAACTTGCAAAGGAGCATCTCTAAAGACCATGCTGTCCAATGTCAGTGTTAGTCTTCTGGCATGAAAGAAATAGTTGCCAAAAACTGTAAGTAAACAGATGATGTCTTCTACTTCTTGTAAAGACATTAATAAGCACAGTTAATCAGCTTGATATACAAGTGCAAAGGTATTGAAATCTGTGACATGCTTCCATTTGGAATCATTGAGGATCACAGACTGATCCCTGTTGTTTCCTGAAACATTTCACTGAATTATAACCAGTGAGATCTCAGCTCTGTTGAAGTAAAGGGGAGTTGTACCGACCAATGTGTGTCTGGATTCATACAGGGGGCTCTGTAGGCTCTGAACTGTTCTAGTCCAAATCCAAATGAACCGCACTTGGATCTGGAGAGTGAACTCACATTTAAAAGGAAATAACTGAGAGAAGAGTTTAGACTATTCAGTGTAGTTACTAAGGAGAATCTACCATTTTAGGAGCCAATCCAAGTTTCACTTCCAAGAGGGTAAATCAGGAGGAATACTACAGTAGTCAATGGCTACATTTGAAATCTGAGTAAAATTGAAGAAAAAATCAGAGATTGCAAATTTCTACGGTTAAGTTAAAGCACCACATCTTAGCATGTGACATATGTAAGCAAAGGTCAGGTTTACTGGAGTGTGTAGATACCTAGAAATGCAAATAGAAAAGTCTGTTGAAAGTCTCCAAGCTCCTCAATCACGTGGTACTACTCAAGGAAGGGGTCATGTGCAGTAAGAATTTGTTAAATGTCACAAAAACACGTGGAGCTGGTGAACATAAGCATTCCCATGTCCCTGAGAGACTTCATCATCTCTCATCCTAACTACTTCACAGACAGTTGTCAGTGCAGAGCGGAAAATGAGAGAGGAATATAAGGGTCTGAGATCAGTACAGATCCCATAGACTCAGAGGAATTTTTTCTGTGGAAGTAAGAGAGGTGATACGTATACCCTTGACTGAGAAAGATACTGAAATAAGGAATGAGGCAGATCAATGAGATCAAGAAGGAACAATCTGTTGAGGCCTCAGCCAGTGACACTGGCTGAGCCAGGGAGAGGACTTAGTGACATATGTCCTTTCAGCCAGCAGCATCTTTGATCAGAAACTTGAATCACTTTTAAAATGCCAGATTGCTGACAGCAAGTTCAGATTACGATGCAGAAGCAGAGTTCATGGAAAGACAAAACTCCCTTTAAAGGTTAATGGAAGGAAGTGACAAAGCTTATTTTTTCATTCCCTGATAGAAATTATGCTGAGGCCAAAAACCAGGAGTGAAAGGTTAACTCTTTTGCTTGCAAGGAGAAG
>NW_010400741.1:0-5148 GCF_000710305.1 Buceros rhinoceros silvestris | reverse complement strand
GCAGGAACCTGAAAGGTCAAGGCCTGGCAAAACACATCAACACAATACAATAATGCCTTGTGCTTCCCCAGGGCTTTTCACCCACAAAACACCTAGTATGTATAAGGGGCTCACTACAGTGCTTTGGAGAGGTAGGCAGAGCAATTGGAGAGGTCTCTTCTTGCAGACTGATCTGCAGCTGGGTCTCTTCTGGGTCGGTTTGCAATTAGATACCAATGTTAATGCTCATATTCAACACAGGAAAGATATGGACCTGTTCAAGCAGGTCCAGAAAAGGGCAACAAAATTGATGCAAGGGCTAGAACCCCTCTGCTGTGAGGACAGGGAGAGAGCTGGGGGTGTTCAGCCTGGAACAGAGAAGGCTGTGGGGAGACCTTAGTGCGGCCTTTAAGCCAGTGCTGAAAGGGGGCTACAGGAAAGATGGGGACAGTCTTTTTATGCTGAGGATGGTGAGACCCTGGCCCAGGCTGTCCAGAGAGGTGGGAGAAGCCCCATCCCTGGCACCATTGCAGGTCAGATTGGCCCTTGGCACTCTGATCAGCCTGCTCTAGTTGCAGATATCCCTGCTCCTTGCAAGAAAGTTTGGACTAAATAACATTAAAATGTCCCTTCAAGACCAAACCATTCTGTGATTCTATGATTCTATATTTAAAAACCACTTAGAAACACTAAAGCTTTGTCACACATTCCCTGCAAACAGTTGCTCAAGCTGATTTTGATTGAAGTGGGGAAAATGGATGAGACAGTCTTTGCCAGAGTACAATGAGCAGACACCTCTCCACAGCAGCTGTCACCATGTGGGAACCAGGTCCCAACTCTTTTGAAAAAACTCCTTACTCTAATGTGAAGCTTTTGCTAGAAAGTGAGACAAGGTAACACTCCAAGGGTTCCCTTACTGAAGACTACCATGCTGGAAAGCCATCCTTGCTGGTGCTCAGGTCATAGTCACTGCTGCTAACACAGACCAGACTGCTCATCCCGTTGCTTTCTCAAGATTTGGAGTACAATTGTACAGCTCCCACGTAAATTTGGGGGCTGCTACCAACAGTGAGATACAAACATGTCTAAGCAGGCATCTGAGCAGCCTTACTCACACTGGTGTTTGCGAGATATCCTTCATCTATGGTGTTCTGCAGAAGTTAATATTAGTCTTGCTGCCCGATTGCACTTTTCTTTCCAAGCATCTCACACCACCCTGCATTACTGAAGAGATCCTTAAAGTATCCTTGCACAACAGAGCTATCATGAGGTTGCTTCCAGGAAGCTGAGGTAGATTAAAGGCACAAGCCCACCGGGAGCTGTAGGCAAAGTTCTTGGATACTCCAGTGCTGTAAGTATAAAGCTCTAGCAGTAGCTGGTGATTGAAAGGCTTCATCCTCTTGATATCCAACTGGGTTTACAGTGTCTTGCACAAGCTGGCTCCAGAATCTTGGGGATCTTGCACAGCTTGGGAAAAACTGTGACCTAGATCTTCAGAGTGTCACCTCTTTTGCAGTACTGGAATAGTGTCTGTCTCAGTCAAAACTAAACTATGCTGAAAAAATAGCTTAGTTATTAGCTTCGTGGCCCTGGATTCCAGTTTTGTTTATTTGGGTCATCAGCTCCACCAGAGAATACCAAACTTCAACATACTGCCTATTTTTCAGGTTTTCCTCATTCATGTGCAAGAGCATGGGCACATGAGCACAGCTCAGAATGTTGGATGTCATGTCTGACTATATACCACGCTCTCAGGTTGGTCTTTGACATAATATATTTTATCCAAGAAGCCAAAAGCATAAACCATCCCCAGACCCAAGAAAATCTGCGTGCCCTGTTCTTAACTAGTGTAAATCAGTGTATCTTCAGTAACAAAAGCATTGAGAATCTGACCCTAAATCAGGGACTTTTGGTTTTCTAAAATAGGAAACAGGAAAAGACAAGCCATGACTTAGAAAGATATGCAAATAATGTAATTAATTATTTCTGTCATCAACTGAGAATTGACTGTTGTATCCAGAAAGCTCAAACCTATTACTCCAGAACTTTTTCCAAAACAAGATTGTTTTTGTAGATACTATTAGAAAACCACGAGCCTGCACCGAGAAAAGCAGTTGCCTGATAAAGGGAAGCGTGCTGCTGGCAAAGCCTGCCTGCACAGATCACGTGTGTTATTGCTGTATAACGTCACCAAGTTGAGAGACAGCGACCTGTCTGACACCTGGAGAAGAAGAATTGAGTCTTCTGAAGCCTCCAATTTTCTTCCTTATCCTCAAATCTGCAGCTGAAATCTGTAAGAACCCAAGCTGCGTCATTCCTCATTTGCATGAGTGTGTGGGCTTCTGCAGCACTTGTTGTAGCTAAGAGGGTTTTACTGAGGAAATGGAAAATGCTGCTTGCTGGACATACAGGGAGTATATATACAGAGAATATTCCAGCTGGCACTGTTTTCTAAGAGTACTAAAAATTTCCATCAGTTTCAGAACAACGAACCAACCTCTCAGCAGCAGGAACCATATAAGTACTGAAAGCAGAACTTAGTCTGCATTAAATTTGAGGATGTGGAGGGGCTTGTGGGGAAGGAATAAAGGCATCTTGATAAGGTAACATCATCCCAGAGATGGGATGGGGCTGTTCCCTCTCATCAAGGTAAGAAGGATTCTTGAAGAGACTTCAGGAATGAGTCTTCCCTTGGGTTCTCCTGAGGACTACTAGGGTTGTCTCTTAATTGCAATGAATGTTCAGTTCAGTCAAAAATTTATAAGAGCTGGCACTCGCTTTTCTGCTATGACAGAGATTGTGCCAGCTTGGTCTAAATACATTCCTCAAGTGAGGCAATGGGAAAAGTGAGACGTTACACTACCTAACCCAGAGAAAAAGAGCTCGGAATCAATCAAGTGTCGCAGACAGACAACCTCTGTCATAGCCATGGCAAGACAGGTGGGAGCCAAGCCCAGCTACGCTAAAGCAAAGCCAGAGTCTGACTGGTAACTGCTCTCTGATACCTCTTGGGAGGAAAAGGCTCACTTAAGTGCAAATCAATCACTTTTCCTGGAGAGTGAATCAGCCAAACTGCAAGAACAAAAGGTATGAAAGGCTGCTGATGAGTAGGCGTGGGCATGCAATGACTGGCCATTGCCAGGAAGGGATTTCCAGGGACCGGATTCCTTATTCCATCTTCTGCAAGCTACATTAATATATCTGCAATAAATAAAAAATTAGTATATCCTATGGCCTAGCAGGGTATGGGAAGCAACATGTATCTCCATGATCCACAATCAAAATAGTCCATTATGTGGGTAATCACTCCCCTTCCTCCTTCTCTTTGGAGGAACCACAACATTTGAAAGTTGGTCATGAGCCCTCTAGTTAACCTGGTTGGTAAACACAATGCTTGCACTGGAAGGCATGTGGGTAAGGCTATGAACCTCTGCGAAGCCATTGGCTATTTGGTGTACTGCAAAGGGCACTGGGTGAGATTTCTGAGTAACCCAGGCCTTAGAAGCTGGAGTAACTAACTGACATATGCTCTGGCCTTGAATCTGACAAACACATGGTCCATTTTATAAGTTTCATGGGCTCTTGATTTCGATCAGCTAAGTTTCATACTCATCCCATTTAATAACTGCAACCACAACTGGCAACAAGTAGGAAATCTCAACCACGAATTTCAGAGAAATACCAGGAAGAGGTGCTTGAAAAAATAAGCCTGCCAGAAACATATAAACTGAAAAACACATCGTTTCCACGGTTCCTCTTCTCCAGACTCTCATCTTTTTAAACAAATGGGGAAATTTTCACTTGACAAGGAAAATGCTAAGAGAGAAAATGTGGTCTGGAAGTGCTAGAGATAGTATACTCTTTGTATAACAACAGGAAAGTGTTTGGATCATAAAACTGTGCAAGACCTTTGCACTTTTCTCATGAATTGTTATGACTCATTGCAAGTTTTACACAAGATTATATAAGATAAGGCTGACAGCAGAAGTATTGCTGAGTAGTAGGATCAAACTACTGCTGAAGAAGTATAATTGGTATAATGTAGGTACAGAAAGTCTCATCTTCTCAGGACTTCAATTTCCCTGCAAGACATCCTGAAAAACTGCTACAAAACTTTCATCAGTTACCCATAAATCAATGTGACATTGCTGTCTCAATTAAAATTTAGATGCTCTCCCTTGCCTTGGCCTCCCACCCTGACTGTACCTACATTTAACAAAGGGACTTCTTGAATGGGGGGAAACACTGTTTTTTCTGAGACATCTTGGGAGAATTAAACTCAGCCTGCCACTATATCTGTTAATATTAAAAGGTCAGCTTCACTCGACTATTTACATCTACCTCTCGTTGCTCCTGGCAGTACTCTGCAGCAGGGGCATGGTAATATTCTGTGTGTTTGATCCGACAGAGGATCTTCTGGAAAAGAAGAGAAAGAAAAAATATGGAAAAGTTAAAATTGGAAAAAGGCAAATCTCAAACCGTATTTATTTACACCATCTTTAACGTCGTAGAATCACAGAATCATCTGGTTGGAAGAGACCTTTAAGATCACTGAGCCCAACCATTCAGCCTGCACTGCCAGGTCCCCTCTAACCCCTGTCCCTCAGCACCACCTCCACACGGCTGGTCAACCCCTCCAGGGATGGGGAGTCCACCACCGCCCTGGGCAGCCTGTTCCAATGCTTGACAACCCTTTCTGTGAAGAAGTTTTTCCTGACATCTAACCTAGATCTCCCCTGGCGCAACTAAAGGCTGTTTCCTCTCATCCTGTCACTTGTTAAATGGGAGAAAGGACCAACCCTCACCTCTCTGCAACCTCCTTTCAGTGGTTGTAGAGAGCGATAAGGTCTCCCCTCAGTCTCCTCTTCTCCGGACTAAACAATCCCAATTCCTTCAGCCGCTCCTCATAGGACTTGTGCTCCAGACCCTGCACCAGTTTTATTGCCCTTCTCTGGACATGGTCCAGTCCCTCAACATCTTTCTTGAAGGTGAGAGGCCAAAACTGAACCCAGGATTTGAGGTGTGGCCTCACCAGTGCCCAGTACAGGGGGACAATCACTTGCCTCCTCCTGCTGGCCACACCAGTGCTGGTACAAGCCAGGACGCCATTGGCCTTCCTGGGCACACTGCTGGCTCATCTTCAGCCATCTGTCAACAATGATCCCTTTG
>NW_010400740.1:1559-28434 GCF_000710305.1 Buceros rhinoceros silvestris | reverse complement strand
AGCCTAGTGAAATAAATGTATTTATATATATATATACATATATATATCTTTTTTGGTGGAGGGTGGGAAGGAGGAATGATAACCAGATCCTCATGGCACATCTGTCTTTGGGTCCTCATGGGAGCCACTGTGCAAAGTGGGGACAGCTGTGCAAAGAGGGGAGAGTGAGGGGAAAGGGGTGGGGGAAGTGGTGTCGAACCTCGACTTTCTAGAGATGGAGTTATTTTAAGCAATATCTTTGAAACAAAAAAACATGTGTTCTCCTTTCTGCAATGTGCCAGGCAAGGCTCAAACACTGGGCTGGGTTGCCCGGGGTCGCAGGCCCCGCCAAAGAAAACAGAGAGCTCTGAGGTGGGTCTGAAGCGAAGCTGGTCACCAGCGAGGAGTGGTGGCGCGGCCAAGCCCGAAGGAGTATGCCCCGGTTGGCAAACAGGGACCGCAGTGTTGACTGCCCCTCCGGTATTTCCCTTCCAGTGAGCTGCGCGCTCGACATGCACTGCTACGAGCAAATGTTCCATGACGCGTGGATGAAGGATGGGGGCTCGCGGACTGGGCATGAGCCTTGTGTGCCTTTCAGGCTGGAATTTACTTTGATTTGTTTTTCAGGTTTTGATCCACCTGGGCTTGGCTGGACGCTTTGCCAGCAAGGGGAGCGGTGACACGCTGCACCCCGCTGTGGTGTCATGCTGGCCTTCTGGCCTGCCAGCCTCTGTGTGGCCAAGTCCAGTCGCACACCGCTTCCCTGGTTAGCAGATCGCACCATCGCACCTTCGTCCCTCTTCTGCACCCATAAAAATCAACTTCCACACATCCCCAAGGGCAGCATTTGACTATAGTTGTACACCAAGCACAGGTCTCAACGTTAACTTCCTCAAAGGCTAAGCGATTTCAGGCTGGGAAGCAGCCGTTCAATCGCATCCCCAAAAGCCAGGGGTTATCGTTAACTGCATTTTAAAAGCTGTCTCGGCCCAAAGAGTAACTAAGTTCCATTTTCAGGTAGAAACAAATCAGCTGCTTTGCGGAGAAAGGACCAAATACCTCTTCTACTCAGTGCTATCATATTGTTTTCAGCCATATGGGAAATAAGGCTCTTAACCCAGCACCTTATGAACAGAAATTGGTGCAAGGGAGAAGGATTCACATCTGCCAGGGTTTTTTGGCGTGCAGCCACATGCTGCTGAAGCTCTTGGGACTCAGGGATGTATATGAGAGGGAAGAGGAGGCCAAAGGCTGTCCTAGAGAAAGTCCTGGAGAAAGTAATGGCAAAATCCTCACCCTTTTTTCCTTACTGGTTATGCTCTTGGGAGCCACACAAGGACATTTTCATAGGGTGGGGGAACAATCAGATAGGGAGAAAAGAGATAATCCCTACATTTTTGGGTATTTTAAGCTACAGATCTCCAACTTTTGCATTTAGCATGCACTGCTACAGCAGTTGAGCTTTATGGAACTTCTTAAGGTGAGGGTGTTTGCATTCATGAAACATGCAGGCTCAGGAATAAGGCTTCATTCAAATGCCTTTTGTTCACTAAATGATTATTTTACATCTGAATTTGCTGAGTACCCACTACTCTGGAGTCAGTGGGGAGCGGAGGGTACTCAACATTCCTGAGAATTAGCCCCAGGATGTGTAAGTATTGCATTAAGTCTCCTTAGCATTTTACAGATTTGGCTGACTTTCAATATCTTTAAAGCATGACACCGTACATTTGTTGTATTTTTTCCTTTGGTGTGGATGTGTCTCCATGGTGGGAGTGCTGGTAGAGGAATGTACCGCAAAAAGCAACCTTTAAATCCCCCCTCTTGTTTTCCCAGGGGTATTTGTTTACATAAAAGGCTTTGTTATGGAAGTAAGAACAAATGTGCTCGAAAATCTGTCACATGGTAATTAACTTATCCTCACTGCACCAAGCTGTTAGATAGGTTAGCATTACCCCCATATCAGAGGAAGAGAAGTGAGGAACAGAAATTAACCCATGAGGAGCCTAAGGAGACTGTAGGAGAGCCAGAAGAGGAACACGGATCTCCAGAATACACAGGCTAATGCCTTAACCACATGAATATCTTTCCTAAAGTTTTATTTGCTGCCATACTCTTTTTCTGCTTGATCACTTAAGACAAACCGACATGTCCCTAGGTAAGATCTTATATGCTGGAACTAAAAATAGGAATTATCTTCCTCTACTCTTAAACTGTAGCATTGTAAGCATTCAGTGTGGGAAAAATACTCCCAAGGATCAAGAGGAAAAACAGATAAAGGCCGAGTGTGGGAGAAGAAGGCAGCTCTGGAGGGAAAGAACCTTTGAAAATGTCTGCAGGGCAATCCATGTCCAAATACTTCTCACCATTCAAGTCTTTTCTTGCCATTTACCTCCATGGCCTTCAGAGAAATCAACATGGGATTGAAGAGCATTTGTTTTAATCCCCACACATGATGCATGTACATGCAAAGGTTTGTCATGCTATTTCTTTAACAAGAATTCAACCACCTAGTGGGAAAGGCACGTCAAACTAGGGATGCTGGTGGTACTGATTGCTGCTGTAAGAACACCTGCCCTGGTACGACCCTCACTGCTCCAGGAGCAGCACACGGTGTAAAAGCTGCAGGAAAATAATCAGCCCTTCACCATTCGCTTCAAAAGGTTTTTGTCTTTGCCTTAAAATACAGCTTTGCCATAGTTTCCAAGTGACAACAGAGCTGAAGAAAGGCAGGGGCTGGTGGTTTCTCTGTAGTCCTTGTAAGTATAAGGAATACAAGATTTTTCATCCACCCCACTGTCACCTCAGGCCAGTTTTGCAACGGTTTTGCAATGCCAATCCCAGATCTGCCGAGTCTCACAGTCTTCAGTCGAAGATTCACTCAGCTGGCTTCTGTCTCACAGCCCCTCATGGCAGGGCTGGCACTTCACTGAGCATAAAATCACCTCTTTCTGGCTCTGGGACCCTATTATACCAGAGGGAACCAACCGGCCTGCCAACCATCCAGCCTGGGACCTGGACTTCCAAATACGAGGTTATTCACCTATCAAGACTGTGTCCCTCTGACTATCATCCTAGTCTCTTCTAGGAAATCTGCTTAGCGAGAAACCCCTTCAGCGCAGAAGGTCTTTAACCATGGCAAGGAAAGACTGCGCTACCTCTCTGTTTCCGTTGTGCTTTCGCTTTGCAGGAAGCTGGGTAATGTTTAGGTGGGGGTTTTGTAACGCATTGTTCACTGGCAGTGCCTGCCGTTGTGAAACCAGGGCTGCGCAGGGGAGCGCAAGCTGAAGTAACCTTCCTCAGAATCAAATGTGGTCCCAAATTATCTTTGGGTCTTGAGGGAAAAGCAAGGGTCTTAGAGCAAGGGTTCCCAAAAGCTCTGGTATCAGAACAGGCAGCAGCTGCCACATACATGCATGAGCAGGAGCGGGCAATTTGCTGCTTGCAGAACAAAAACACATCACCATTTTGGGAACCCCAGTCCCAGAGCAAATTCCTTGCCATGTACCACATATTTATTCCTCTCCTATTAGTGTGGCTCTGGCTGTAAGTGTTCTGCGTAGCAGCCACAGAACACCTGGTGGCATTTTGCGGTATTGTAACTTCAGTGGAAATTTCTGACTAGTCATCTGACTGAAACAAAACTAAAAGTTGACGGAGATAAGGTCTTCTGTACCCACTCCTTTGGGTTACCTGATGGACTTGCTGTCTTCAGATCACAAGGATCCTTGCTTCAGCCTGTAAGTAACTGGCCGGGAGCATACCCGGCTTAGCACCTGTGTGATGCAGCACGCAAATTCACTGCCAAAGTTTATCTTAAGTGTCTGACCACAAGATACAGCTGTTGCCGCTGCTTAGGGAAAAAAACGCTAACTGTGTTGCTTAGAGGTTATTGCTGGGTAGCTACAACACATTTCCTCTTAAAGCCAAGGTGCTAATGAAAGTATATGTAGAACTGAAATAAATCTAATTGTAGACAAGCTTTTTAACAGGGATGTGTACATTCATCATTAAAATCAAGGCAGACCTTTCTGTACCATGCAGAAAGCAAATTTGTACAAAAATGACTAAATACATTATGGAAGAAATTTATTATCCTTTGATAGTCAACACGAGGTTTGTGATACAGAGAACTGATGGAAAATACCTCACTCAAGGGCTACCAGATTCTAGTTGAACTCATGTGACTATGAGCAACAAGTCACTTCGCTGTAGCATGTGAATGTCTCGAGAGGTGGGAGAGATGAGCAGGCCTTGGGCTTATGCTTGTAGCTGAGCCCTTTAAAGAGGAACCAGGGAGCCACGCATGTAGGTCCGTAGTCATCTGGGAGAAGTCCAGTCAAAGAACCTCCCGTCTCATTAAAAACAAAATTCCATGAGCTGCTGTGATCGGCAAGTAGTCTAAAGGAAGCAGGTAATACTGTCCTTCAGCAGAGAACCTCCCGTCTCATTAAAAACAAAATTCCATGAGCTGCTGTGATCGGCAAGTAGTCTAAAGGAAGCAGGAAATACTGTCCTTCAGCGGGAACGGTTCATGCATAGTTAGCAGGATTGGAAAAATAGAGCATAATGAGTTTTTTGTGTCTTGGTGGATAACGAGTGCTTTTTAATGTCTACAGGGCTTTTACAGGTGAAATTTGAGCCAGCACATTGGCATTATCCCAAACTCAGTTCTACTCCCCTCTCAAACTGGCTGCTAGGCACAATCACATTCTCTGTTCCTTCTCTCCCCTTTATCTCTTAAAAGCATAATTTCTGAAAATTTACATTAACAAGCAGACTTGGGGAGGGGAGTGGGTAGGGGGTCTTGCTTGCTTACTTTCTGGAAAGTGCTTAACTTGAGGTCTTCCATCTCCTCTCAGAAGCCATTTAGACCTCATATGTTGGGGTCATCAATTGTCAGGGTCACCAATTGGTGGGGTCACCAATTGTGCCAGTCGGTCGGGATGGACAACGCGACAACAGCTTGTGTACACACAAAGCCTTTACTGGAAAGAAAGTGCTAAAGAAAGTGCGTAGTTTCTCTCTTATCACATTGCTTTATACTTTTCCAGTGCAGTGTTTTACTTTACATGCTTTACTTGGATTGGTTTCACGTTCACTCTCCTGCCCAGAGATGAGCTGGCTCTCCAATCACTTACTGACCCGCCGGGGTCGCGCCTACACTCATATACTTCCACGAAGAGGGGCGAGAAACAAAATATCCTAATATTCCTTACTCTTTAATCTTTCTGGACAGACTTAATGCAATGCATCTCCTGCCATCCTCAGCCTCTGTTACGAGAGGCAGAGCTCTGTTTTGCAGAGCTCCCCTGACCGTCTTCTGAGCAGATGATACCATGGTCGAGCCAGGGGTGGAAGCGGTGATGTGGAGAAAGAGGGATATTGGTTTCCAGTTTCACAGTTTACAACCAGTCAGTGAAATTGTAAGTGCTCCCTGGCAAGGTCACGCTCTGTTGTTTGGGGCTCTTGACGGATAGGCAGCCCAGGAGCAAGTTCCTCCCAGGATGGGGGCTCAGAAGAGGCTGCAGGTCCATGCTTTTGGTGGGAGAACTGCTCATCCATGCATACATGCGTTTTGTAAGCTAAGATATACATGATGTTCAAGGCCATGCTTTGGGTGCTTCCAGGGGCTTGCAGGCCCTTTAAAGGACAGACCTGGCAAGTGTATGTCTGGAGAAGGCACTGCTCTGTTCTTTGTTCCTCTGGTAGGGCATGTGTGGTGGTGTGAAGGAGGTATTTTCTCTTTGCCAGTGAGCAGAGAAGCCTCCTAGAAAACCACGCGCTGCCAGTGTTTCACAGTGAATGTTACCCACATTATCCCTGGCACAGAAACACAGCCAGCTTGGAAACGGACATCATGAAAGAAAAATAATGGCTCAGCATTTCAGCCCCAGTTGTACAATGGGTTTATTTTCACCACGCCATGGAACAAGCAGGAGAGGTAGGGCTGCTGAGTTGTGCTTCTGGACCTGCCTAGTATCACAGACAGGTTTTGTGCCACGTG
The DNA here is from genome assembly GCF_000710305.1 of Buceros rhinoceros silvestris. Taxonomy (NCBI): domain Eukaryota; kingdom Metazoa; phylum Chordata; class Aves; order Bucerotiformes; family Bucerotidae; genus Buceros; species Buceros rhinoceros. The sequence goes on along the minus strand of NW_010400740.1, from coordinate 22,448 downwards.
GATGTGCCAGCTTGACAGGAGCGGCTTGGCACCTTCTGCTGTGGGCTGCTTTGCCTGCTGCCGACATCCACATTCACAGTTTTGCTCAGAATCTCTGCAATGCCTCTGCCCTCCCACTGCTTCATCAGAGCAGTAGCCTCTCCTGGCATAGAAGGAGGTAAGAAAGGGTGCATTTGTCAGTCTCTTTCTTTTGCACCAGCAGTTCTGACATTTGGAAGCTTCTGTCTCAATATTCAACCTTGATTAATCTTCCTGTTTTACCAGAGGGTTTAATCACCTCAAAGTCATGTTTTATGAGATGAGTGGGCTCTTCTGACTTGTTTTGTTCTTGCAACATCACTATAAACATGACACAGAAGATGGCTGCTTTGAGACTGATTCAATGCCAGGAACATGACCTGAACTTCTACCTCAGGTCAAAAAGTGAAAATAACTAAGTTACTTTCTTCTTAGCTCCTAGTAGGTTTGTGTTTGTCTGAGAAATTAAACCAGCTGGTAACCTCTGTGTAGGAAAGCTTCAGGCTTCAAACTCCACAAGACACTTCTCATGCATTGGCAAGGTTGTGTGTGTGTCTGTACACAAACTATCCCAGGACTTTGACTAGCTCTTACTGCTAATCCTTCGCTTTCCTGTCCTAACTAATAAAAATCAGGCAATCCTCATGCATGTCCAGCTACGGGCGGGATGCTGCTTTTGTGGTCTGAAAGCCAGTCAATCTGCTGTCTTGATATGGACGGCGTTTGATGTGGGTGGGAACTCGGTTTCTGAACCATGTATCTGGTTCAGGAAGACGAAATAATTTTTGAGCCAGATCACCCAGACAACATGAAGAGCAGCTCAGAAGTCATTATCTTCTGAACTATGTTACAAGAAATTTTTATTTAACCTCCTTTGGCTTTGACCTCTGAGTCTCCCTATTTGCATCATAGGTTTTGGGGTTTTCTTTTATTCTCAGAGTAACCAAGAGTTACAGAGTTAAGCAAAACAGACAAACAGAAATATCTGCTAACCTATTGACTTGCCATTTCCTAAAACCAATTGGGAACCAGAGATGGAAAAGCCCTATTAAATAATCTTGTCTATCCCACTGCCAAAGCAGTTTCAAGTATGGGACATTATTAGTCAAGCTAATTTTCCGTTTCCTTTTCGATGTTTTAAGTGAATCAATTGTGTCTACATCAGACAGTGCTAGAGAACAGTCTAATGATCTAAAAGCTGAAACATTTGCTTGGTTCTCCAGAGCCTTGTTTACTAAGTTAAGCTGACAGGATGGCTAGGAATGAGGAGCACTGCCCTTCTAAATGAGTCTTTCCACCCAAAACAATGGAAGTTATTAGTGGTGAGTTTTTCAGATAACTGGCTGAGTATGAAAGGTAAAACCACTAACAAAAAAAAAAGACAATGAAGTCAGAAATGGTTTGAGAGAGGAAGCAACTAAGACACAAGCAGAACTTGAAGACTGAGCAGAATCCAGATATGATGCTATGAGGATTTGTTTATTTCACATCAGTTAAACTTCGGCTTAAACCAGTCAGTAATTGCATTCATAGAAGCTTCACAGCAAGGAAGAACGCACTAGAAAAACACTTTTGGCTCCAAGTTCTAGGGGTGTCCAGGTCAGCATCGTTGTCCACATTGTTCTCATTGGTTTTGTTCCATTCATGGTATTTGCCAACAGGATCCAGGCTTTTCATTTTTATTGTTTCATTTTATTTACGTTAATTTAGAGCTGTTGAAAGGTGCTGGCTTTTCTGTCTTAGATACTGCCTTCTCTTTATATCTATGAGCTAGGCAGCAGCTTAGCAAGATGCCTCCAGCTGTCCTGCCAGGACTTCTAGTCCCAAGAACAGAACTCAATGCCTCTCATTCTTCCTTAAACCACTAAGCCAATGTGATCATTTCAGAGGTCCTTGGATTTTAAGGCTCTAAAATGATCATTCCGAACATTTATCCTTGTCATCTGCGACATCGTATGTGAAATTATAAATGGGATATGACAAGCAACAGCTTTACATGGATATTTCTAACTCCTTCTCCATTCTTCATCCCAGGCAGCAATGACACAATTACAATACAGTGTAGTAGTGTAATATAAACAATACTGTGAAGCTTCATTGGTTGTTTAAGTGGATCACCACCAATTGTAGCTGGGCTTCCTTTTTTTAGTCATAATGGGACAATCATCAGGTACACCAGTGATGGAGACCTGACCAGGTTTTAATTCACATAATGCCTTCAGGAAGAGGAAAGCCTGTTAGGCTGATAGCTTAGTCCAACAGCAAACAGAGGGAGATTGTCAGAGAAGCCTGTGCAAGAGCGGGTGCCTCTGCAGTTCAGAGGCATGTCACGGACATGTGTTTCCTCTGTGTTGGCACTTCAGAGGAAGAAGGATACTCCCTGAAGGAAACCTTGTAGTGTTACCTGATGCCACCTTATCATATAATAAGGTAAAATGCATAAGAAATGGGCACGTTCTGAAAATCGGGCATAATTCATAACCAGAATGTCATGAGCCTGCTTAGGCCTTCTAAGCTTCCATGGGACAGAATGTAGAAAGCTCTGGGTGGCCTTTTAAGCTCAGATGTGGAAGACAATTGTCATAAAAAGGTCCTTTGGCAAAAAATAAAATCTTTACACCTATGGGAACACCAGAAGGGTTGCTGTAAGGTTAGTTGCTTACCTGCTTATGTAAAGGTGCTTGAAAAGCCCATTTTTGAAGCTGCTGTTTCTTTCAAGACCTTACTTTCAAGACCTGCATGATTTGCCATTCTAGCAGTGTTACCAGCTATACATCAGTATAACTCTCCTGACTTCGACAACAACAACAAAAATAATCCCGAAGCCTTCCAATGCAAAGGTTACAGCAGTCTAAGTCAAGAGTAGGCCAAGGTGAGTTGGACAACTAGATTGGGCTGTAGGGCATTTAGCTTAGACCTCTACTGGAATGAAGAAAAGTGGTCTTGGTTTTAAGGGGCAAGAAGAAAACCAAACCAATGAGAATTGGCTCTGTAATTCGCAAAGGCTTGTTTATATCACCTACATTATACCTTTGCCATCCACCTCAGTTTTCTTCTTACCCCTAGCCTGATACTGCTTAAGTTCTTTCTCTTTCTCATTCTCCTATTTAGTTCTGTCTTCCAGCTGGAAATAGTTGCCTCCCGAAAATACAGCTTTACTTAAAATACACACGTACTTAAATGCACAAACCACTTACAGGCACAAATGTGCTATGAATCCAGATATACTGTATTCACTAACTGTTGTCCTAACACAGGCAGAAGAAGGTATCTTGGAGGAAACTCTCTGTCATGCACAATTTCTAATTTTCCCCTGAAGTGAGAAGCTATTGTCACCTATTTGCTTCTGAGCCAGTTCTGGCGAACACTGTGTGGTATAGGCTTTTGTGGGATATACTGAATACTTTGATGATAGCAAATTGCAGAGAGTGTCACGCACCCGATATAATCAGGACTATTAAGCTCCAGTAAAGGATATCCTAGGGAGCAAACATCTCAAGGGTAGAATTACAATCTGATATGCTGCTGAATTGATTTTATTTTTAAAAATACATGGTAAATTATAGGTTCCGTATGCTCCTGATTTCACCGATTTTAAAAATAGAAAGTGAAAGCTCCCAGCTGGGGGCACAGCTGCTGCTAAATGCTGGTAGAAATCATAGCCAGGAGTGTCAGTTGTAAATGCAGCAGCCTGCAACTGAAGTGGTGGGAGAGTTTTGCTTCTCCTTAGTCTGCAGCTGGATCTTGGAGAAGGGGGGGAGCTCACCACAACGCCTGAAAGGTCAACTTCTCTGGGGCAGATGCAGACATATTTAGCTGTAAGTCTCAAATATTGACAGTGCTTAGCCAACACTGTACTTCCATGAACTTGTTGTTATTGTTGCTGTCTGCTTTTAAGATCATTCAAGATAAAGCACTTAGAATATGCATTCATACAGATGTCAGGAGGGAGCTGGGCTACTGGCTTCATGACACCAAGTACGGAGGTGAAGAGGAAGGCCAGCTATTGAGGATAGTTAAGGATAATTTTAACGATCTACAGAAACTGTGGAGGGAAGAATGGAAGTGAAGAGAGGAATAGTAGCGAAGAGAGGAGTGGAAAGTGGTCATGTTGTGACTTTTGTGCAACTGCTAGCATCTCCCCCCAGTAATGCCCTTGTGCCTGCTAGATGGAAGGTTCTGTGGGAGGGCGGCTATCACATATGGGCTATTCGGAGGGACAGTCTTGGAGAGCAAGAAGAGCTATTCCAGCAGAGAATAGCTTGTAGTGAGTCGTCATTGCCAATGTGACTGTGCTTGTCAGTCCTTGTTACTGCTTGACAGTCCTGTGCTTGTTTGTGCTTTATTTGTGTGGTTGAACATGCAACTAGTTGTAAAGTCATGTAAATAGGAGATTCAGCTTCTTTCCAATCTTCTGTACAAAGTGGAAGTCTTTGGTATGCAACATAGACTTAAAATACAAATGTAAACAGTCTTTTTGCCTCTTCTCTTTTGGGAAAGAACAGAACCATGAGAAGCGGTTTTACTCCGTTGGTGAGGCTCTGTGCAGGGTCCGTGTAATGAGACTCCAAAGAGAACAGTTTCTACACAGCTGCTGCCTCTTGATCTTTAATGTCTGTAATGCTCCTGACTTGTACACCAGGGAAAATAAATAATGCTATCTTGTTTAATCACGCTGTCTCCTATCTTGCTTAGCATTTAGTAATTGGACTGGACCACCTAACTTGAAGACCTGCTTTAAAGGGAAGTGTTTGATGGCAGAAGACCTGCGCGGGTAATTTTTGAAACAAGAGCACCCTCTAATGGAAATGAGAAAGAAAGAGCAACCACAGGCAGCTACAGTAGGGAGCATCTTTTCTCTTCTGCGAGTACTTACGCTAACCTTTATCCAAGAATCAATTCCTCTCCTGTTCTAAAAGTAACAGTTAGATATTCTGTCCTTTTTAATGTAAAATGAAGAAGATGTTTTTCACTGCAGATCAAAGCTCAGAATCCAAAACCACTCCACAGCCCGAGATGGTATCTTCACAACTTCTGGTCCCAGCTGTAAGCTAGCATAGGAGCTCTGGTTGCTGAGGAGGCCAGAACCCACCATCAGGTTGCTTCTGTTTCGCTGTGTTTCCTGCTGCAAACTGCATCAGCAGCAAATTGGCTTCTCCTGGGCTGCTGCTGCTGCTCTAAGGGAAAAATAACTGTCACAAGACATGGCAAGACACAGTATTTACTGCTCTGTGGGCACTTATTCTTGCCCAATTAGTCTAAAGATTTATTTCAAACAAACCAGCGTGGGAGTTCAGTGTGAGCTGCAATCAAATTGCTAAGGCTATACTAGCAAGCCCTGTCTCACATATCAACAGAGGTGTTTCAGAGATGGTGAAAAGCAAAAATGAAAGGCTGTGTCACACAACTAGGAGGTCTCCCAATGATTTTGCTGCCTGCTCCTACCAAAGCAGATGTCTCCGGATTCTCATACAGAAGATGTACGATGGTCTCCCTGCAAAGAAATAAATTCCACAAGTGTTTATTTTCTTGCCTTGGAGTCCTCTTTCTCATCCTCTGCGCTGTCATGTCATGTCATTACAGGGGGCTAAGAAATGTGAGAAATGAATTTGTAACCAGGGCACACTGATTTGCATTTTCTTATAGTATCGGAGGAATTTGAAGGGTGCCACTGCATATGCTTGCCTTTTAATCGTCAGCCAATTTCATTTTGCCCTGAGCGCCCACAGGCCTATGTGATGAAAAGGATGTGCGAGCCCTGTGAAACCACATCAAACAGAAGAGGTGTGCTACGTCCAGGCACGCCGGCTGCACCTACTGAATGAAACATGCTCAAGCATTTCCTGAGAAAGTCTGGTGAGTCAAATCAGGCCAGTAGCACATCCCAGCTGTGTGCATCTTCTGTTTTTCTTGTGTTACTGGTCAATAAATTAACTAACACTGATTGACTCCGCTTCAAAAATTGTGTGTGTAAATCAATGTTATGTCTGTGTCATGGCGTCCACATGGACGCTGACGTAGTATTGTAGTTAGGGCTGCAAAACAGTTTTTGCTCCAAGTCCAGTGTTTTCCCTCACTCCCGAGTTTCTGAAAGGTTCTACTTTCTAGGCTGAAATTTTCCATCACTGAGCTCAGCCGGTGGCTTCTGGGAGAAAGTCTGAGGAAAATCCATTCGACCATTCTGTGAAAGTGGAAAACAAAACAAAAGTTCTCTGGAAAATTATTTAGAAGTATATCAACTTGCACATCCAGTGAAGAGAATAGGAACAGAAAACAGAGCTGTGCTTTGATTAGGAAGCTGATTAGAATTCTTTAAGGACATGATTCCCCATTCAACCCTATTAGATTTACCCTGATCGATCTCTCCTGATTTCACTCTTCCCATGTACTGAGTTAGGTAACGGTGGAGTTAGATACTGTTTTACGACAGCTTTGGAGTCACCTTTTGGCACGTGCTATAAATGTGAATGTGTTGTTACTTAGAGAAATGTGAGTATCATCGCTGCATAAGCAACACATACAGTCCCCACCCTTTGGCCTGTGCTGTGAGGCACAGGAGCTGTCCCACTTGGTGACACCAAAGATCTGCTGAACAAACTGTCCTGTTGCAAGTGTCCTTCAAAACCTGGAAAACCAGAGAAGGCATGAGGAAAGAAAACCCTAATTCCTCTTATGTGAATTTTATCTAATGCAGAGCTCTCGTGATCATGATAAGGTAAATATTATTTGGTATATACTCCCTGTGTTGACTTTTTGTGCACATTCTTATATTATCACTAGGTAATGGGAACGCAAGAGATATTCCTATAGAGTAGTACTGTTTTGCTCACGTTTCTACAGTCTCAATAACAGACATACACATCCCCTTCTTTTTATTTGTATCTGACTCTGAGCAAAAATTTAATATTCAAATGACCCTAACAATAAGGGACTGGTTTCCTACGCTTTTGTCTCTGTCACAGCGCCTTTCAAGTCACCCACAAAACGCGGCAGGCGAGTGGCCATTGTGCAGCCATTTGCTGCAGTGGACACCGTGGATCAGGTCTCCAATTAAACTTGACAGGGTAGTGCCGATGAATTGCATCAGCTGGAAGTCTGGCTTGCTGGTGTATTTGGGAACTGTGGTGACGGAGGTGACTAATGTGTTGCAGTGTTTCTGAAGCTTGGAGGCTGAACATCCTGAGGAAACTCTGATCTCAGAGCAAACCTGAAGGAAGTGCCTTGTGTACGTTGTGGGAGAGGAAGTCTAGGAGGATGGATGAGAAGGAAAGGATTTTTAGGGGATTTCTAATGCTCAAGACTTGGCAAAACCGGATCTTGAGACAAGCTCACATTAATAAACAAAGCTTGTTTTGCTGAGTCTAGAGAAAAACTGACTTAGTGAGAAAGATGAAAAAGCTTTTGTATTAGAAGTTTTAAGATGTGCTAGATGTTTTCATCAAGAAAAAAAGCAGGCAAAAGTTCACATTTTCACATCTCTCTTCTTTTTTTTCCTGCCTTTTGTCTTCTAGAGTTTAAACAAATGAGTCTTTTCCAGAGAAGGCACTTAGTGTTTATGACTTTGAATGAGTACCTGTTTTATGAAATTACTCTGTGGAGCTACCCCTTACCATGGGGATCCTGGGTCAGAACCTTCGGCATGGCTGAGCTTTCTTGTCCTATGGACAAACCGAACAGACAAGCTATCTGAGGTATTTCTGGAACTCCTTCCTACCTCATTCGCTGCGTTGGAGTGATCAGCATGGCTAGTTCTATGTGATGGGGAGACAGGGCAGCATCTGATTTGCCTGGGGCAGTGCTTGGGCCAGTGAAAGTGAATTAGGCAAACTCATTTTACAGATCTTCATCATGCACTTTTTTAAGAACATCATCCAACTTATCTCCTCAGAATTTCAAGCCTGGAAATATTGAGAGATGCTGTATGTCAGAAGAATGATGATACGATGGCAAAGACACGGAGGGCAAGCTTCAGCATGACCTAGCAGGTTAATTGCTCATAGCAGCCACCTTGAGTGCCTCAAAGTACAACTGTTCACCCCCTGACTTCCATAAGCAAGCTGTCACTAATGCTAAAGAGAAGAATGGGGGAACTAAAACTTGTCATACGTACTGCCTATGCGCACAGACATTCATATCTGGAAAGCTTAACCGTGGGAGCCCTCCTGTGGTAGTATTTTAGAAGTAGGTTTTTCTCCAGATTAAAACGGTCACCCGAGACGTGTTGAAGTCCAAGTAGAAAGCAACGTAGTCATAAAAGAAACCCGTATCTGGGAGTGGTGGATATGAGTGTGCATGCATGCATAGCTACTGAATGTTGGCAGGCAAGCCAATCACAGGTTGCTGGTGTTGGGCAGATCATAAAATTTAACCTCACCAGCACCACAACACCTCAGTAAATTGAGTTTGACCTTGAACATTGAAGCCATTTGTACCTGTGTAAGTCTGACACGCTGACTGCAAGCAGAGAGCCACTTCTGTTTATTTGAAAGGTTTGAAGGTAAGGCATATTCTCTGTGCGTGCAGAGTGTGAAGGTGAACAAAGCCGAATGCTGTACGTGAAGTTATTCCCACACGGAAGCCTGGCCTGAAGCTGATGCATGACTTATAGGACTTACTTGAAGCCTCTGAGAGAGACAGATGGCCTGTCTGGGCCGGAAGCCATCCCACACTGCTACTGTGGTGAGTTTGCATATCAGGCTGAGAAGTTACACGAGACCACGCAGGGCAAGAGCCACCAGCAGTGGACATGCTTTCTGGCAGCTCCCTCCCGTTGGGTGTCAGTGCAGGTACTGCTAAGGGAGGCTTATACGATCGCACACGGCAAAGGACTGCAGAAACAGTCGAAGCAAACCTCTCTGGAGTTCAGAGATTGCCACCCACCTATGGAGTTCACTCAGTGCTCACCAGATTTATAGCCGGGATAATTACTCACCAAGTGGCAGAGATGGGGGTCTCTTGGGCATTTCATTCTCTGCTGAATTTACAGTGGCTGTTTTCGTCACAGATCTTGGTGTTATGGTCTGTTTGTGGGGTTTGCGCTGGAGACTTACAGCTCTGGCCCTGGGCAGATCATGTTTGTCAGCCGAGGGTGCAGAAAAATAATGCTGCAATAAATACCATTTTCTCAGTATTTGTGATGGAAGGGATGGCGGAACTAATCCTTTTGGGAGTATCACACATTTAAAACCCCACAAGCTAGTTGTAAATCTGCTCTCTAAGGGTGGTGACTTCATGCCTGCATTGTTACGCACAAATCATGGTAATGGCTGTATCCTATTAACAACATGTTTTAACGGAAGCATTTATTAATTATTGATATTTCACGAAGAGAAAGACTTCAAAAGCATCTCTCAAGAAGACAGGAATTTGGGAATGTTTATGTCCAAAGTTACAAACTGTTAAACTGAAATGAACAAACAACAACCCCTTTGAATAGAAGTAACACACACTGCCACATACTGCAAACGTACACACTGGTTAGCCAGCACCCACTTTTATGCAGGTTCCAGACCACGTTCTGAAACCTGCTTGGTTAAGCTAGGGCTTAAACAAACTTCAGTTTGCTTATTCAAGGTAGCAGCATCCAAAGGAGTGAACCTCAGTGTAATCACCGCGCAAGAGTCTGTGTCCAAGGATTTTGATGTAAAGGACCTGCTTCTATCTTAGATGCTGGAAATAATAATTTTGGTGTGCAGAACTAAATTATGACAATCGGGTAGAACTGTTTCTCTAATCTTAGGTGCTGTATTAAAAGATAGATATAAAATTTAACTCAGCCATGTAGAAATGCTTTGGAAGATATTTAAATCTCTCTGAGTTACTCAGTTTGCATCTTTGGAAAACCATTGCAGAAATCAGTGAAGGTAAGATTTTTGCCTGTTGTTGTGGATAAACACATAGGCAGATACATAAATAAAAATCTCTTTCACATTGTTTTCCTTTAATTATATTTTAATTTTTCTTAATTTATGTCTCTCTTTTTTCTTATGCAAATGTATCTGGAAGAGAAGCTCCTGCATGAGGAAGTCACGTGAAAACGGCCTAGGAATCACTGATGTTTCACTGTCAGAGGTGTAACTTAACTAATGCTTAAGAGTCCACTGCTGAGGAATGAATCTGACCTATAATGAACTAATATGGTAAGGCTTGGTATTTTGAGACTGGCAACAGTTGGCAAGTTAACAGTCACCTACTGTGCAAGCCCAGGACATTTTTTTCCCAAGAAAAGTTTCACAGGGCTTCCTATTCTGAATTCACACATGCTAATAACGCAATTACACATCTTGTTTGTGGCCGCTGCCTAATTATAAAATATAATTTTCCTCTCCTAACAGAGAGGAGGAAGTATAAATATTTTTATAAACATAAATCTTGATTATGCAGATTGGTATTTACAAAATTAGGGCTGATGATGCCGTTGTGTAAGGGCAATTTCCCATCACAAAAAACCCCCAGTAAACTGAAGTGGGAGATCAGGATGTGCTGTAACGTTATGAAAATAAAGGAAATACTTCAAGAAGAGTAATGATTCTGAAGGGATTTGGCATCAGTCCACCTAGGACTGGTCCTGGTGCCCTCATCCAGGCAGAATTCTTTCTAGAAAGGTTTTTTGCCATATATGCTGCGTTTTAAAGTCTTCTAAAGTGGTGTTGTTTGTGTCAGGTTTTTATGATTTGAAAATGAAAATTATGTTAAATTTAAAAATGAGAATGCCCAAGCCATCTTAAAACAAGTGTCAGTTTTCCCTTCCATGCAATACGTTGTAGTGGCTGACATTTGACAAATGCTCTTTCTGATTCATACAGTATCACCTCCTTCCCACCTTTCATGGATAATTACAAAATGAAGCCTTGCTTTATAATTTTATCAGTGAATAATTACTCCGTTGGTATAACTGTGATCAAACATGACATTGTTAACTGCAGAATAAAACCAGAAAAAGTCATTTGGCTTCCAAGAGAAGCAGCTCTGTTGCTCATGCAAGTATCTTTAATAATATTTACTCAGAAATGTACCTACTGGCAAAGCAAAATGTAAGATGTTTTCACTTCTGCATGTTTGTCCCAGCATGAAAGTCCCTCTTTAACTACTTGCTACAGTTAGCTCCCTGCCAAAAACGGTGAGGAGGGCAGGGGAGCGGGCACAGAGGGGAGAGCTATTTTAAGAAATAAGAAAAAGATTTCAAGGCTCTTTTCCTATTGTTGTTTTGCTGTGATTTTGCTCCTTGAGAGACTTCAGGGTAGGATGGGCTCTGGCGTTCGTTGTCAGCTGGATACGGAGCGTGTATGTACAGTAAGCGCCGCTGCTGCAACAAGGACGTGTCTCTTCCCAACTATAACTTCGTACTTCCTTCTCTTTCTTTGACATCGTGTGCTCCTGGAGACTTCAGAAAGCTGAATGGTCTTTCTCCTACAGTTTGTCCTAGCTGAGCAGATACTGTACCAAGTACCAAAGATCCTGTACCAAGGCTGAGCAGATACTGCAAAGACCCTCAGTGCCGCCAGAATTTCAAGGTCGTAGATCTCCTTGGGTCTTTTATAGTTTCAGTAACAGCCTGTTCCCTTTAACGTGGTTTTGACAGGCTGCATATTGCTTCTTTTTGTACAACCTGTACTTTTAGAAGTAGTAAGGTATTTGTGGGTGTCTGCCGAAGGGATCTCAAAATCCCAGCCAGAATGTAAACAAAATACAGTTCTTCAATAAAATTCAATAAATATTGGCCAATATAAACCTGCAAAAAATCAGACTGTGCCATGCAACACTAAACCTTGTGAACTGCTGAAATCCCTCATCTCAAGCCTTTTTCAAAAGCACCAGAAAAGGTACAGTCTGATGTCCACAAATACACAGAGACTCTATTAGGATGGTATGCAGAGGCCACTTAGTGTACTTGCTCCATATTTTAGGGAGCAACTTTTGAATCTGTCCGTGCATTTAGAAGATCCGCTCTCTGAACTCCAATTCTATTGTCAACACTGTTTTCTTTGGAAAACAAACTGCCTTGGCCAAGTTTGGAACTGCTCCCAAATTCAGCTTAGCGTTCACTTCCTGATAAATGGCAGCAGAAAATTTAAACCAGCTAACATAAACATTAGCATCTGTGTCCATAGAGAGAAAGTACGTATAATAATACTGGGTGGACATCACTCAAAGAATTGTGTAGACCACTTAAATACTAGAATCCACTGTTCTTTGTTTATACAGCACTGAAAGATGGCTCGTCTGAAAAATCTGGCTAGGCTGTAGGTCAGTGCTCCTCCACTCGCACTTGTCCAGGTCCAGACCAAAAGTGTATTTTGCCCGGACCCCAGAAGGCCTTATAAATGTAATATATTCGAAATTCCTGTGGGAAAGCCTGCATTTCTGATTGATTATATTCTTTTTAAGGAACTTGTGGTGCACAGGTAGGGTCCCCAGTTAGGGGGTGCTATGCAGCGCCAGGCAAGCAGGACATGATACTGTCTTTCTTTCTGAGACAACTTTAACAGCAGCTACTGGATACTGATACAGTTACCCGTCAGACAGTGCTAAGATCTAACGGAGTAGCTTTGACTCCTGAACAGAAGCGTGACTGGACCAGTGCTCCCAAGCCACTGTAGAAAAAGCTATTAGAGAGCGATTTTTGTACACAGGGAATTACCAAGTTAGAGGGACTGGGGGAAGAAAATAGAATTAAATATACGGGTATCAGCAGTCAGAGAACAAAAAGAAGTTCTTCCCTCAAGTAGCAGTTCAGCAGTTGATGTCAGCAACATCCTCACAACATGCGCAACTTGCATCACTACTGTCTTGCAGTAGAACTTGTGCTTCTGTCCTCAACTCTCCCTCCATGCTCACGATATCACCATCTCGAAGGAGCAGGATATGGGGGTTGTGGCAGAGGAGGGGAACGTAGCAAAGTAGTGGAGAGGTCGGCATAAGTTCCTGACTCCACAGAGGAAGCACAGAGCAAGCTGCTTGGAGGGTTTGGTGTGTGGCAGGAAGAATGGCCCAAAACCTGGGTCTGATGTCCATGGCCACTGGCCCCGTTTGGACTATTGCGTATCTCTTCTCCTTTTGCCATTCTGTACTCGTTCCCATGGATGATCTCTGAGGTTGAGTTTCACAGGAAAAACTCACTTGTACCACGAGAAGGAATACCTGTCATACCTGACCGTCACATGATGGTGTTCCAGTTGTCATGATAGAAAGATGTAAAACACAGGACGTATGTACAGAAACCACACAGAATATTTTTTTTTCCAGCCTGGAAAAGAGATAATGGGGGAAAAGGTGGAGGTGCCACAGGATAAATACCTGTCAAATGGTGGCAGGAAGGAACATAATTAAGAAAGTATTAATTGCTATTTCTAATAGTACAAGAAGTAGGGAACACCCAAGGAAATTATCAGGCACTAGGGCCAAAGCAAACAGAAGGAAACGCTCCTTTACAAAGAACATAAATTGTGGATTGCACTGACACAGGATGGTGTGAAGGCTGCAAGTATATAGTTTGGTTAAAAAGGAAACTAGATAAGTTAAGGGAGAACAGACCCCTACAGAATAATTTGATTGGCATGCTCCAGCTTTAACGCTGTACTGAGGAAGCCCTTAAAATACCTCCTGCTGTAGGCTGCAGAAGTTTGGCAGGATAAGGGTTATCTCCATCCTTGCTCTTGTCTAAGACTTTTTTCCAAATCATTTGCTGTGGGGCACTGTCAAAAACACGACAGTGGACTAGTTGGACCTTTGGTTTCAGTGTCAAGGCAGAGCAGGGCTAGGTGTATTTGTACAGGAGAGGCCACGTGGCGACTAATTAGAGAGAATCCAGAGTCTGGGCTTTCAGGTCAGGACACTGCCTGTGATGCATTTCCAGTCTCACCACTGGTCTGGTGCTGAGGAGTCCACTAAAGTGGAAGTTAGGCAGTGGTGTGGGAGGAAAAACAGACCTGGAGTACAGGTCCACAAGCACAAGTCACATTGACTTCAAAATGAAATAACAGAGTGACTAAGTTCTATAGACCCATATCTGAGCTCTGATGTTTATTATTTGCATTTCATTAACTGTTTTTAACTTTTTCATGCAATTGTATCGGAAGGGAAAGAAAAAGAAAAGGAATTTCTTATCTTTTTTTTAATTCTATTTTCGATTTATAACCAAGCGTTTTCTTTCTTTCTATATTTTTTAAGGAAGGTTCCACACACAAACATTACTTAGGCAGATGTTCTATACTTCCCTGTAGCCAGATTTTTTTTCTTACTCACAGGTTTCTCTTTCGTTTAATACAGCAAGGATGGCACAACAGAGGGCACTGGTAAGCAAAGGTGAAAATAGGCTTTAGTGGTGTCTCTGGTCACTATTTTCGCTCGTCTATCTGTACTGATATGCAAGTCAAAGAACAAGCAAGTGTCCTGGAAATGTCTTAATCCCCTTGAAGTTTTATTATGTCTAATAGGAATTTGAGAAGTTCTGACATTTATCAAGCATTTCCACACACCATGGAGGCTGGCCAGAATTATTCTAGGTAAAATAATGAACATCTGGCATGCCTTTTTCACCAGGCAAACCATACACACATGGAGTAGGGACCACCTCACCAAAACCTGCCATGATGTATCTCATCATTTTCGAGGCAGAAGTGCCTTCAATGACTTCAGAATGAAATAATGGGGAAGTGACCAGAGTAATGAGTGGTCCTGTGGGGACCCACAGGAGGGACTAGTAGAACGGCTGTTGGCTACTATCTGAGGGGGTAAATGAAAAAGCAGGAGTCATCCGCACATTGTCCTCAGTCATCCAAATTTCTCCACACTGCGCACTGTTGTGACTCCCTGAGCCTGCTATTTCTGTTGCTGCTTCAGTTTCTGTGTGAGAGAGTGCTGTATTCGTATTCTGTTGTATGTCCTTCTTTAGATTTAACACATTCCCAACAGATCTTCCATCCAGTGGACAATTACTTCATATACTAAGATGTCTTTCAAGAGAAAAGAAGCACTTATCAGATGACAACATTTATTTAGTTCTTCTCTCTTTACAGTCAAAAGACTCCAAGCATTTTATATGCAAACAATAATAAATGCAATCCAGGAAAGGATCAAATAAGACTGAAACAAGCTAAAGAACTTTTCAGAGGCAAATGAAGACACCAGTTAGTGTATTTTCAAGACATTCCTTTGTTGTGGTTGGAAAATAGTAAAATTCACTGTGTTTTCAATGTTTCCTTCCTGCCCCTTCTTCTAAACACAGCATACATCAACTGCCGGAAGTTATAACAACGGTTCAAAAGTTATAAGCTAGATCCTCAGCTACGGTGAGTCCGAATGCATAGACTGAATCAGTTGAGGTATCTCCATATAGTGCAAGGCCCACCATATAAGGCATCAGGTAAATCAACTGAAGTGGCAAAATAAGTTCTAGCAACACCTCACTGAACAACATCCAAGTGATGAGATTTTTCAACAACAGAGCTCATATAGTCATTCTAACTGTAGTTCTGTGTATTCCTCTTAAACTGCTTTGTATTGACATGAACTTGAGATGGCTTTAGATCTTTCTTTCATGCAGAACCAGAAGATTGCTTGCATCAACACACAATGGACCATGAAACGTTTGTCTGACTATTTTGTGAAACATAAGGCTGAGAGAGTCAAACAATTACAAAAGTTTGGGCAAGCTTCCCAGGCCTAAACATATTTTTGGTGAGTAATCTCCTTTATCTATTGTAACAGCAGCAGCAAGAGCAGCAATTGAGGAAAAGAGGAAAGTTGCTTAAGTTTCCTGGGTGCAGTAAGAACTGTCAGTGATCTAGTATGTGGTGGCTCTCCTACTGAGGAGAAGACAACTCCTCTTTCAGGAGAAAACTGCACTTGGGAGGCTTGCAATTCAGAAAGAATTTCAATTTGCAAAGGTCTTCCTTGAGCAGGCACCTTGGGGTAGAAAACCGAGAAGCTGATGCCAACAGTCTTTAAGGAAGATTGGGAGTTGTGTTAGATGACCTTTAAAGGTTTCTTCTAACCCAAACTGTTCTGTGATTCTAAGATTACTGCTGTCACAGGAGGGGGTTTACATCAGCTGCCCACATAGTCTTCCCACCAAGACTTCCATCCTAAATGATCTCACATTTGTTCTACTATGTTAAAGCAATAAAACTGAAAAATTAATTACCATTTGCAATAAATAAAAAACATTTCAATTTTTTCCCAACTTTCAAAAGGAAAAACACATTTCTTGTGTAAATCAATGTTTTTTAGATTCCTAGCTTGCCTTTTTGCCTTCCTGTACCAAACAGAATGCTGCTATACGCTGAATTTAAAACCACTCTGCACTAAAGCACTCTGTTAACTACTACTATGCCCATAAAAGCTTGTGCATCTGAAAAAGTACACTGACAAAAGTGGAGATTCAAAAAAAAAAAAAAAAGCAGAAAACAAATGACCATGAAAATGAGGTGATCACACTGTCCATGCCATTCAAACCTGACAGAGGAGTAAGAGCCTAAAATCTGTGGAAATAAATGGCTGGGAAGAGTGAGGACAGGAACTCTCTCAGGAACTCTCACAGGAACTCTCTCAGGAACTCTCAGGAACCCACTGAAAGAACAGCTGTGAGATCTTATGGAACCTTAAAGAATCAACATGAGGGGAACGCACCTCTAGAATAAGCTTCAAATTTTCTAGTCTGTTAGCACCAGAGAACCCTAATCTGAAACTCTAAAGGTATAGAAAACCACATTTCATTAGGTCTGTAGTTCATGAAATAATGTGTATTTTTTTTAAAAAAAAGAGGTTTTGTTTTCAGAGATATCAAAGTTACAGGTTGACAGAAAAGAGGTGGAATTGTCTGAAGACAGGCACTGCAAAAGGATTTACAAAATCCTCTGTATAGAGCAGTCCCAAAGGGATAGAGCAACTGAGACGAATTAGCAAATCACGACAGCCTGTAGGCAAAGGGAGTGTTCCCTGTGTGACTGCTGCCAAAATGGGAAAGATGTTCAGTAAAGAAAAGAACAGGGCTTTGTGAATTGTACTGATTTTTCTAGAAGATCGCAGTAAAATTATGATTTGTCAGAGTGTGTGTCATAAAGAGAAGTTACTGCTAGCTTCCCACTAAGCATAATTCTGGTTTATACAAAATGAATTGTTCTGTGCAAGGACAAATACGAAATGTCCCACTGTTTGTACATCCTGGGAACAAAAACTAGAGCAGTTTTTATTTTCCATATTCCTGGGTAACCTGAACACAGCTGTCAGCATCTTAAAAGTTAAAGATGCTACAGTGATGTACTTTTCTCATTTTTTTAACCATTCAGAAAATTTTCTTCAGCCCATCATCCTTCACCAAACTATTGTGCCCACATTTCTTTAGTTCCCACACTCTGACAGTAGTTCCAACAATTGTCATAGAATCCTTTGTCATAGAATCACAGAATTGTTTGGGTTGGAAAGGACCTTTGAAGATCCTCTAGTCTAACCTGCCCTGCCATGGCCAGGGACATCGTCCACTAGCTCAGGTTGCCCAAAGCCCCATGTTACGAGCAAAAAGTAGGTGCAGATCCCTCATGGAAGAGACTTGACAGTGAGAGAAAGCTTTGCTTTTACTGCAAGTGTAGCATTACCACATTAGCAACCAAAAATGGTGACCCCGCTCAACAGAGCCCTACTTGAGGGAGAAGCTCAAGGGAAAGCACCGCAGATGTGGGTAATAAAACTTGCACTGATTAACATGTCATATGTATGCAATGTCTTGAGTCACTCATTAGCAAACTCACTGAAATACCGCAGGTGCTGTTGTCTGAATTTGAGATCTACAGCTGGCCCTCATGTTGGTGTCAGCACGAGGTAATGTGCAAGCCAGCTATCCTGGGTTACCGAGAAAAGATAAGATGCACTTGGAACTCTACATACTCTGATGGGGGAGGCAAATTTGCCTGGGTTACCATGCCAAAGCCTTTACATGCCCTAGACTTCACCCTACCTGACTTTGAGCACTTTCAGTCATGTGACATCCACAATTTCTCTGGGCAACCTGCTCTGGCATTTCATAACCTCGTCATAAAAAATTTCTTCCTCATATCCAATCAAAACCTACCCTCTTTCGATTTAAAACTGTTGCCCCTTGTTCTGTCACTACAGGCCTTGGTAAAGAGTCTCTCTCAGTCTTTCTTGCAAGTCCCTTTGGTACATTGGCTGCAATAAGGTCTCCCCAGAGCCTTCTCTTCACCAGGCTGAACAACTACAACTCTCTCAGCCTTGCTTCATCACAGAGGTGCTCCAGCCCTCTGCTCATTTTTGTGGCCCTTCTGGACTTGGTCTAACAAGTTCATGTCTTTCTTGTGCTGGGCGTCAAAGAGCTGGACACAGTGCTCCAGATGGGCTCTAACCAGGGTAGAGTGGAGAATCACATCCCTCAACTTGCTGGCCACGCTTCTTTTGATGCAGCCCAGGATACTGTTGGCTCGTTGGGCTGCAAGTGCTCATTGCTGGCTCTTGTCTAATTTTACATTCAGCAGTAACTTCAAGTCCTTCTCTGTAGGGCTGCTTTCAATCAATTCATTCCTCAGTCTGCACTGTTACTATGGATTATCCTAATCAAGGCGCAGGGCCTTGCACTTGGCCTTGTTGAACTTCATGAGGTTTACATGGGCCCACTTTTCCAGCCCACTCAGGACCCTCTGGATGGCATAATTTTCCTCTAGTGAATTAGCTGCAAACTTGCTGAGGGTATGTTCAATCCCATCACCTATGTTATTGATGAAGATATTAAATAATATTGTTTCCAATACAGATCCTTGAAGGGCACCACTCATTACTGGTTTCCGCTAGGGCATTGAGCCATTGACTGTAAGTCTTTGGATATGGTCATCCAGCCAATTCTTTATCCTATCAAAGGCCTTACAGAAGTCCAAGTAGATGATATCCATAGTTCTTCCCTTGTCACTGGTGCAATCACTCCACTGTAGAAGGCCTCTATGTTAGTCAGGAATAATTTGCCCTTGGTAAGCCATGGTTGCTGTCTCTGATCACCTTCCTGTCTTCCATACATTTCAGCACATCTCCCAGGAGGATCTGCTCCATGATCTTAGTGCGCACAAAGTTGAGGCTGACTGTGCTGAACCTCACCTCCTTACTTAGTACCTATGTTAACTGAGATTCCCAGACGATGCCTGCCAGGTATTAGCTTTGCCTGAGCATGCTTAGCTTCCAAGATCAGATGAAGCCAGTGTGGCTTGGCCTCGGATCCTTTGGCTCCACACCAGTCAATAACTGGCTTGTCAGGGCAAAGCAGCAATGTCATGTGCCCCAAATAATTAAGCAAAGGAGCTGCATTGACCCAAAGATAGAGCTGGGGAAATGCTAAGCCATGAGACAGTGCATAAGGGATTTGTATCAGCTGGAGACTTGAATGCAGGCAGTAAAGTAGACCCAAATGTAAGCAACACCCCTTTATTTCATGATCTGTATTGAAGGTGATAACAAAGCACTTCTCCTAGTGCTGATCTGGCCTATCAGATCTGGATAGGAAGTGAAAATCGATGCTATTTGCAACCATTCTGTATAATACCTGGAAGCAAGCCACAGATTTAACACAGCTTTTTCCAAAATGGAGCCCATATCCACCTGTGGTATTCCTAACTTAGCCGAGCTTTGAGCTCCAAAGTTGAGCGCTTCTTTGCTTTAAGTCTTTTGCATGCTAAAGAAGATGTTGTTTAGCAATGTCCTGCAGAAGTGTTAAGAGTTTATCTCCCTTGTGGTAAGCTCCGAGCTATTCGGTATCATAATTCCAAGTTTAAATGGCAAAATTCTGGAACTTGGTTGTCTGAGTTACCTATCATGCTAGCAGAAACCCGTAGACAAATCTTGATGAGATGTCAGCTACAAGCACATGCTAGATCCTAACTCTGAGCTGAGCAGTTTCATTAGTAGAAGGCAAGATAATGGTTTTTTGTAAGTACCATGAAGATTGGAATTGATTTTTAAAAACCCGAACTTATTAGAAGCTTCATCATGTGTAATTAGATGGTAACAATAACACTAGCCACATCACAGGAAGCTTTGCATACTGCATCACTTATTCTCTGTTCTTGCCCCTTTCTAGCCACTTCTGTATGGGCTGGGGCTGGAACTGGAGATGTTACAGATGCGGACTCTTGGACTGATGTTGCATAGTACGCCTTTGTGGAGTGGGAGACATAGCAGGTTTTGTTCTGAAGTTAATTCCTTTTGGAGGAGTTAGCAGCAGTGGGCACACCGTGTATAGCTGAGCAGGCTTTAATTCATGTTGGTAGAAAGCAATTCCCTGCTTTTTTTCTGTGATGCTCCCTGTGCCACGCTTAGGTGATTCTGGGGAAGTCTGACCACCTCCACTTCAGCCAACCGAGAGAAGGCGGTCAGTCCCTGGGCTCTCACTTCTGGATGATCATGATCACTTCCGTAAAGGCTGTGGAGACATTCGCTCTCCTTTGTGCATTCCTGACAGTATTCTCATATCTATGTGGTGGGTTGACCCTGGCTGGATGCCAGGTGCCCACCAAAGCTGCTCTGTCGCTCCCCTCCTCAGCTGGACAGGGGAGAGAAATAATATAATGAAAGGCTCCTGGGTCAAGAAAAGGGCAAGGAGAGATCATTCACCGTTTACCACTACTTGCAAATTAGACTCAACTTGGGGAAAAATTAATTCATTACCAATCAAACCAAAGTAGGGATAATGAGAAACAAAACAAAATCTTAAAAACACCTCCCTGCCAGCTCTCCCTTCTTCCTGGGCTTGACTTTACTTTCCATTTTCTCTACCTCCTCCTCCCAGTGGCACAGGGGGACAGGGAATAGGGGCTGCAGTTGGTTCATCACACACCGTCTCTGCTGCTCCTTACTCTTCTGCAGGAGAACTCCTCC
>NW_010400740.1:0-1427 GCF_000710305.1 Buceros rhinoceros silvestris | reverse complement strand
TCAGCAGGAGAACTCCTCACATTCCTCCACCAGCACGAGGTCCCTCCCACGCAAGATAGTTCTTCATGATCTTCTTCGACATGACTCCTTCCCATGGGCTGCCGTTCTTCATGAACTGCTCCAACATGGGTCCCTTTCATGGCGTGCAGTCCTTTAGGAACGGTCTGCTCCAATGTGAACCCCCATCATATCACAAGTCCTATTAGCAAACATGCTCCAGCATGGGCTCGCCTCTCCACAGGTCCACAAGTCCTTCCAGGAGCCCTCTCCAGCACGGGCTTCTAATGGTGTCACAGCCCCTTTCAGGCATCCTTCTGCTCTGGTGTGGGGTCCTCCATGGGCTGCAGGTACCTGCTCCACCATTAACCTCCATGGGCTGCAGGGGAATCCTCGCTCCATAGCCTCAAGCACCTCCTCCCCTACCTTTCTTCACCGACTTTGGTGTCTGCAGAGCTCTTTCTCTCATGTATTCTCACATATTCCTCTCTCCGGATGAAAAATGCGCAGGTTTTTTAACCCCTTCTCTACATATGTTATCACAGAGGCGCTACCACCATCGCTGATTCGCTCAGCTTTGGCCAGCAGCAGGTCCATCTTGGAGCTGGCTGGATTTGGCTCTATTGGACAGAAGACACCCCTGTAGCCCCCCACTATCAAAACCTTGCCAAGCAAACCCGAAAAATCAGGACTAAGAACACCAGGTTTATCTGGCAAACCAGGTGCTCCTGGTGAGCGCTAGAACTCAGAGCTGAGCCTCCGCTCATGCTGTCTTACAAGCGTATCTTCACTGAGCTGAACACAGCATATCTGCACTGATGCCCCTGGAAATGAAAGACAACTCCAGAACAAAAAGGCCTCTGAGGAAGAGGCGCATAAACGTTCAGAATAAATACAGACACAAGGACCAATTCTCTCTTTCCTTTTTCTTTTTCTCTTTTTTTTTTTTTGTAGTTGACAGCACTGCTGGCGTGTTGGCTCATCCAGTATAATATCTATTTATGATGTGAAGAGACTGCAAGTCTCCAGCTGAGCATATTTTATTGTTCTCTTTCTTCTTGTTTTCTTTCATGTCTTAGTCTTTTTCTCATTTTTTTCCCAATTTTCATTGCTGGGCTATGAATTAATGACAGATGTAATTATTTATGAAGAAACTGACTTATTTATTATTTTTGTAGTTCTTCAAGGTGTCAGGGCTAATTACAAGGTGTCTTCCACTTACAAACATGTTTAAGAAATAGTTTCTCACACACTGATTACATTTTAAGCAATTCTAAAAGGAAGAATTTCATGCCCCAATTAGAATTTCCATGATTTTTTTTTTCAGGAAATGACAGTGTGTTGCTTAATATTTCATATGTTTCAGGATGCAGCATGCGAGTTTCCTGGTTTGAGTTAGAACAGAACCAGTTCTCTGTTCAGTGATTTTA
>NW_010400739.1:22227-35328 GCF_000710305.1 Buceros rhinoceros silvestris | reverse complement strand
CAGACGGATCCGTTAAGGGAATTCGAGGAGTTGTTCACCTCGGTCCCTCAACCCTTAACAGGGCTTCGTCCAGCTGGGGCTTGAAATCTCCAAGGTTGGAGACAGCCCAAAATCCCTGGGCCCCCTTCCCATTGCTGTGCTGTCCTCATGAGGAAAAGGCTTCCTCCATCTCCATACTAAGCCTCTCATGTTTCAGCTTGTACTGCTGCCTCTCACCTTCCCACTACACACTGCTGTGAAGAGCTTGACTGCTGCTTTTCCGTTCCCTCCCATCAGTGCCAGGCATGCTCTTGGGTACATAAGTGATCCCTCCTCCCAGCTGGACCAGCCCTGCTCAACAGCCTCTCCTCGAGGCCCAGGGCTGCGTCCTAGGACTGTCTTGCTGGCTGTTTGCTGAACTTGGCCATGTTTATTCACACCTTTCCTCTGATGGAGGCCCAAAATCAAATGCGGTACCCAGATGAGGTCTAATGTGTACTGAGCAGTGGGAATAGTCCCTGGCCTTTCCTGGACTTTGGGACCGTATCCTGCTTACACCACCCCAAGTGCTGATGGCCCTTATTATTTCCCGGGGGCATGACTGGCCCCAGCTCATCTCACTGCCTACCCATGTCCAAGGATACCCGCCAGCCCCCACATGCATCCCTGCAGGCCAAGGTTAGGGCTTGGCCTCTGCCCATGCTGGATTTCATGGCGTTCTATCAGAACCCTCATGCTCTTCCTCCCAGATGTCTTCTCCTCACTGACACCCAGTTTGGTATCCTCTGCAGACTTGACATTTATGCCCTTCATAATGTCCTTAGCATCACTGGTAGAAAAATACAGCCGTCAGAGCTGGACTATACGAGCCAGTTTTTACCCACCTAGTTGTCCCTCCATTCAGGCTAAGATATCCCAGTTTGGACACAAGAACTTCGTGGAAGGCAGCGTTGCAATTTTATTAAAGTAAGCAGGGTAAATGGCAACCATTGGTCTTTCTTTTTTTTGTCCACAAATCCAGCCAATTTATCCTAGAAGGAAATCTGGTTAATTAGACACGATTCTGCCCTTGGTAAATCTATGCTGACTTCCCAATCACCTTTTTAGATGACTGCCACTTTTTTATTTGCATGCTTCTATTGAATTTGGGTCTGAAACACAGGCAGATCTTGTAGAAACATTTTGTTTGTAAATCTTCATAGCCATGGAAGAACTTCCCAATCACTCAATATTAGAGCCTGCAGTAGTTCAAAAGTTCTTGGATGTGGGAACCATGTCTTTACACTGATCTTTTTTACATGCAGTATAATTCAACTTCTTTTTTAACTAAAGATCTGGTACTAGTGTAACAGAGACACTGAAGGGTAATGCAAGTTTTGTTGAATTTCCACTGTGCATGGGATTCAAGTCAAGCTTGCCTGAAGGAAAAACCAAAGCAATACTCCAAAATAAATTATTCGATAAGCACATTTGTTCACAGCATTTATTCTGCCATGAGATAAAAAAAAATGCTTTGTTTTAATTTCACGCTGTGCAACAGAACATTAATTCACACTACATTTCAGTAGAATGCCTGTGTTAGCTTACACCCAAAGCAATCTCCCTTTGAAAGCACAGGCTGAGCAACACGACCTCTGCAAACAGACAAAAAAATAATATGAAGTGCTAGCACAAACATTTATGACGTGTAGTTGTCAGGACCCCACACTAACTAGTATGGCTTTCATTTTACATTATGTTTGACTTGCTGCAACCAATAGAACCTCAGCATTTGTTGGCTCTGCTATGCCGTAGAGTACATGCTGTTTCCTGTATGTCAGTAGTGTATAAATTTATAACAATTTGTATCTGATAACATGCCTTTCTGATTGCTTTATTCATCAACTTGTTTTAAATCTCTTTCAAACCTTATTTGTATAACTGCATTCATAACCCAAATCATCCCAGCTACAGCAAGCAGGATAACACAGATTTACATTAATCTGAGATACTCAGCACAGCATAAGCTGGGGATTTAGATTCAGTTTGGTTCCTAAACATTCAGGACCTGATTGGAGTTAGAGCTTACATAGAGAACACTGCAAAGCAGTATTTCACCTATATTCTAATAGCAAACATAATACTTTCATATTTCTTTAAATCCTTTTCATTAAGTAAAATGTTTCGTGCCAAGCTTCCTCCAGGCTCAGATGTCAGACGTCCCATTTCAAGCTTTTATACAGAAAGGCACCCAGTGTCTAACAAACAAAATACCTTAATGCACTTCATCTGTAGCTGCACCCCAGGAACCAGCCTTGCACTGCTACAAAACAATATTACGTACTTGAATGAGGCTTCAATCTACTGGTGCCAGGAAACAACGTTTCCAGTGTGGGCAACATCATCAAGTTACAAACACTGAATGGGTTAACACACAACCTGGAGCAATGCTAAACTTGCTCTTACAAAGGATGGCTGTGTAGGGGTAGAAATCATCATAAACCTGCGCAGAAAGAAAAGTTTAAACCAGTCTTTCCCTGTGCAATCATCATGTCTCCCTTCCTCTCTCTCCTTCTATCCTCTCAGAGACCCACGCCCAAAGACCCACACCTCTCAGCTCCCCTCCCTCTTGTTCTGAGCACAGCCATTAGTAATGGCAGAAGCATATGAGGAAGCCAGTTGACTCCTTGACCTCCAAGACATTTTGTAGATGTCACAAGGATGCCAAATGTGAAGCAGAAGTCTGTCAAAGATGAGCTGGGGCTGAAAGCAAGACTATGAGCTGTAATACAAAGCAGAAGGAGCCTCTGGGGAACAATCTGTCTTCCTAAGAAGTCTTGTGAACTGCCTTTTAGTATCAGGTGCATCATCTTGAGAAACCATCGTACATTCCAAGAAAAATTAGTTTAATGTTCCCACATAAAAAGGACCACAGCCAGGTGGAGGATAAGGATAGGAGTGCACAGTGTGGAACTAAAAAGTTTTGCATGCTGCTGGAAAAGATTTATGTGGAAATATACTATGGATACATTTCATATGTAAATCACCGCCACCTATTGAAGTGGGTATGAAAGTGGGTGATTTTAGGACTGCTAAATGCTTCTACATGTTAGCCTTTTGGATAGGATTGTTCATTCCCACCAGGGCATTTTTACAGGTAGTGGGAAGTAGGTACTTGGACTCTCACACTCCTGATGTTCCCAGGGTTAGGACAGGTTTTGAGGTTTTCTTCTGGTGATGTTAGCTGAAGGATCGGGTCCCAGGTCAGTTAACCTTTCTTTGAGTAAAACATCATGCACACTACAGATCTGGGACTATTATACATGAGAGGAAACAGTCAGCAAGAAAAACTAAAATTAGGATAATTCATTGCTAAAGAAGTGTGTTACATTTCACAGTAATCAAGTTGTTTTGTAACAGTTATAACCCTGCATCCAGTTAAATACCTGCTTCATTAGTTACACGTTTTCCATCCCACCTTTTGTTATTCTGCTACCATCTATAGAACTATTGCTAACACATCACCAGATCATCTGACCTTGCCCTGAGTAACTCTGAGAGAAAAAGTGGAAGGAGCGCGTAGTATATAACCTTAAGTTAGAAAATGTACATAGTAATAATGGATTGAATTTTGCCTAACAATTGCATTTACAGCTTCTAGACATAATAAGCCGTGTCAAGATGGGGCTTTTCTGCTTATTTGCTCATGATGAGTGGTTACCACATGTTGCTTACCCATTGCACCATGTCCAAGCTCACGAGTGCTTCAAGTGTCAAAGTTATGTTACAAGCCATGTGGTTTAGTTCTGTTACAGTGGAAATGCTGTTAGAGCCTTGTTAAGTGTGGTATGTCATGGGCTACAGAGATAGAAAGCATTTAGGAGGTATGTCCAGTTGGTCAAATCAATGTGAAAAGTGCAACATGGATTAAACGTAGCTTTTTCTCTGCCAGTTTAAGTAAATGCTCAGGTTCTTCTGGTTAACCCATTTGATTGAAGGATAATATGTTCAGGTCAAATAATCCTGTAGACAACCATGCTCCTTTTCCTGTCTAATGCTAACAGATAAGCAAATTATTCCATTATTACTCCTGTGTGAAAGAAGGGGATTTATTTATTTGGCATTTATCAATGCAGCAAGATAAAGAATAGCCTAGCTAGGAACAGCAGAACGTCCCAGAACATATTTGCTCAATTTAGTTTTTTGAAACCACGATCTATGACATCTTATGGTTCAGATCACTGGCAATACCTGATGAAAGCTTAATCCAGAATGTGCCAGACTATAGGTATGAGCATGCAGAATACAGATTTACTCCTTTTATGCTTCATCATAATACAAAATGAGTCCACCAAAAATATTCAGCTCATTCAGTAACGGGACAACACTTGCATGCAAAAGCATGTCATCATTTAATGTTGTATTAGGAAAGTTCTTTCAAATGAGAAATGTATTTCTATAGTCTTGCCTGTGAGATAATCCAACCAAGCCTACTGCAGAGTATTTATTTCACTGTCGTTATTCCAGTCTAATTGGGATCTTCTCATGAGGGAATATTTCCCCCACGTGGATACCCTCTTCGTTATTCCAGAATAATGACCTCTCTTGCTGACCAGAGTAATTGTTCTGGAATTAACTCATTCTGGAGGAGACAGTGAAGTAGAATGGCAGAGTAGGTAAGCCTCTCAGTACTGGTCCAGAAACAGAAAAAAGAACCAAGTATTGAGTCTTGCCCTTGTCCTGTGTCAGGAGTAGGTAAGCCTCTCAGTACTGGTCCAGAAGCAGAAAAAAGAACAAAGTATTGAGTCTTGCCCTTGTCCTGTGTCAAATACCCTCTTCGTTATTCCAGAATAATGACCTCTCTTGCTGACCAGAGTAATTGTTCTGGAATTAACTCATTCTGGAGGAGACAGTGAAGTAGAATGGCAGAGTAGGTAAGCCTCTCAGTACTGGTCCAGAAAGGCTAAATAAAATTGACTCATGCATAAAGGACTATTGGGTTACTAGGCCTAGAAAATCAAAGATTTGAATGTGGCCACATCCCTTCTCTGTGTGATGTTCTCTTCAGAAATTGGCATTCCTTAACTACAGTGGTCTGCTGGGCCATGTAAATTCAAACAGACAGAAAAATTACTGGTTTGGATCTTACTGTCCACATAAGAAGTTATTTGGAGTAAAGGCAATCCAACAGTTATTTAGTAGCAGCTGTTCTGATCCATGAAGACGAACCCAGTAGGCAGACAAAATTTAGGCTTATCTGCTGTCAGGAAAACTGAATCCATGCTGTGTCCTTCGAAGCACTAAGGAACAAAATTCTCATCACTGTGATCAAACTTTCATTTTCTTAATTTGCCCTGAGCAAGTTGCAACTGGCACAGGAAAAAGAAATTCCTTCATTAGCCTAAGGAGAATTAGTAGGCAGTTCATTTGCTGAAAATGGCAGTCCCCATAAACCTTTCAGAGATTAGCCAAATCCAGGGTGAACAGTGACACCTCTTTAATTTCCTTTCCTCTTCTTTTTTCACTACCCAATGGGAAAGAGGCTTTTGCTTCTGAATAAGGCATTATCTGCACAGCTCTGGATTCACATGCATGATGGGTGAAAAATTGGCTGATGGGTTGGGCTCAAAGAGTCATTGTAAATAGGTTTATATCTGGCTGGTGGCCGCTCACTATTGGTGTTCCCCGGGGATCAATTTTAGGGACAGTTCTCTTCAATGTTTTTCTCAATGACCTGGACAAAGGAACTCTGTGAGTATAGTGTAAGTTTGACAATGATACTAAGACCCGCAGAGAGATCTTGATAGGTTAGAGCACTGGGCAATCATCAGCTGTATGAAATTTAACAAGAACAAATGCCAGGTTCTGCACCTGAGACAGTGTAACCCTGGATGTACTTACAGACTAGGGGACAAGAGGCAGGAGTGCCCCCTGTAGAAAGTGACCTGGTAGTTTCTGTTGATAGTAAACCCGGTATCAGTCAATAATGTGCCCTCGCAACCCAAGGTGCCAGTTCTGTCATGGGGTGCACTAAGAACAGTATAGCTAACTGTTTGCAAGTGTTTGTCCCAGCATTTGTGCAACCTCATCTAAAGTACTGTGTGCAGTTTGGGGCTCCACAATGTAAAAATATTGGAATGTGACCAAAGGGGAGCAACAAAGAGGCTGAAACAACTAGAGGGCATGACTTATGAAGAGCGGGTGAGGATATTTGGTTTGTTCAGCTGACAAAAGAGGAGTCTGAGGGGTGACCTTGTTGCTGTCTACAATGTCCTCAAGAAGGGGAGAAGAGACGATGTGTTGATGTTTTCATTCCGCTGTCTGGTAATAGGACATGAAGGAATGGTTTAATCCTGCACCAGGGGAAGTTCGGATCAGATATTAGAAAAAAGTTCTTCACTGAGAGGGTTGCCAAGCACTGGAACAAGCTCCCCAGGGAAGTGGGGTCCTTCCAGGTGGAGGTTGAAGATCACAGGAGATGTATATATACAAATACATATATGTATATATACAAATATATATATATGATTTGTCCTCTGAGTAGAACAGGTCCTAGCTTGTAATAGTTACACATGACTATAGCTTCTGCCTGCGTAATAATTTTCATATTTGTCTGCATTGCAAGTGCACTGTCAGAGTTACTTTCAAAAGAAACTTTTTAATACCTCCAGTACAAACTCTGTATAAAATAAAAGCAAAATCCAGCCTTTACCTCTGGGCTACCTATATCTATAAATATCTAAATCTTTTCACAAATCTAAATAAATGTTACCTTCTTCAAGAGAAACTTCTTAAGGTAGTTAATTGCCATTTTACAGTTTAAATTTACTTTCTGAAGCACAGGAGTTAAAAAATTGATCCGTTAGGGTTTGCAGCATTTCTGAAAGCAAAATTACTTAGAAGCAGTATCATATAAAGGATCCTAGCACTAGCCATGCATTCATAAAATCCCGATCCATCTTTTTTCAGACTGACATTCAAGTCTCCTAGGGGGAACACACTTAAGTCCTTCCTGGAGAGGAAGGACTTTCTTTCTCAGAATTTCTCAGTTTAAAAAAAAAAAACAAACAAGAATCAAAAAAAGCTTCCTAATTTTAAACATGTACCCCAACCACATCAGCTTCAACAGAATTTAAGCAGACACATAAATGTGAAAGCACAAACCGCAATACTACTGAAGAGGAATATTTCTTCAATAAAAATACTTTCTGAAACAGGTATCTCATACTGCAAGAAATTTGTCCAAGTTAGAAAATATCCTTCTTAGGAGCAGAGAGAACTGGTTGAGCGAAACCATTAAGTGCCTAAATGCAATTTTGCTTTTCTCCAACCGTGAAATCCATGACAAGGTATTCATGATGTTTATTCTTCCTGCTAACCAAAATTTCTTGCTTCCCTGATCTTCATTCAAGAATGCCTTAGCTCATCTAGTGCTCTCTGTCAATGTGAAGGCATTTGCATGACAGAGCTTCACAAAGAGCCTGAGCTGCTTCTCCCGGGGCAGAATTTCCACTAATCGACAGAGCACATTATGTTCTTACAAAACTGAAGCACTGCGAAATTCTAAAAGGGGATGCCACAATATTATGGCTGATTAGGAATTTTAACGCTAGGCGAGGTCAGAAATAAGAGACTTTGACTTTGTCAGGTTTATTCATGTTTTCTTTATTTACAGGAATAAGGCCAAGTTATTTTCTTTCCCTGAAAATTATCTTTGATTACAGTATGATGTGTCTCTTAGTATTAATCTAAAAGCTTGTTTAATGTAGCTATAAATTTCATTACATCTCAGTGTTCTGATTGGTAGGGTCAGTACATTAGCTCATATTCTTTCAAGAACCACCTATCACACAGTCAACAGCACATCTGTCAGCTACTAAACAGAAAACCAGTTTATAGATAAAGAAAACTGCAGACAAAACCGAGCTTGTGATGGGAGAGAGACTGGGAGAGAAAAAAAATACAGGTACCTGGCAGCAATCAAATAATCCAACCCACCCGGAGTCCCAGGAAGAGAAGAACCAACACATGTATGTCAAGCCCAAACAGCTGGTGAAAACTGGTGGTTCCTAGTTTTTGGCTGCTTCTTTTAAGAAGTTTTTATTTTCTCTGCCAAAAAAAGAAAAAAAAAAAAGCAGCGCTCAAATTCAAATCAAACTCTTTGCCATATTGTGGAGGAAATCACAGCAAAGAAACAAACTGTTATACTTGGTGAAGTGCTTATAGCCAAGATCCCAGATAAGAATAGCCTCAACCGTAGCAGAAGTTTGGCATCCTGTCTATAGCCATCCAGATTCAAATTATGCTTCTGGCCATCACAGCTATAGCAGACTGAAACAAAACCCCCTATAAAGACTTTCTGTCTTAATTCTGGTTCTGAATTTTGCAGTTTGGTCTGTCATTACTGAAACCTAGCTGCAAATGTTCATACCAAATCCCTACTGCCTTCCTTCTCCTTCTTTTCTGTTTGATAAATCACTATAACATTATAATTACCATCCTTAAAATTCCTGTATGTGTAAGAAATGTCTTTGCTTTTCACTTGTTTAAATCATAAAGGATTGTAAAGCCTTAGCTACATTTTTTTATAACTTAGTCTATTTTTTTAAACCAGATAGTAAATAAATCTTCCAAGATTTATAGGAACTATTAATTTCACTAGCTAATTTTTGGAACTAATAAGTCTGCAGTTGTGTAAAGTAACGTTTCTTCTGAGGAAATGCAGATGGTATGAATACAGGCTCTGTTTAGTTTTTCCAAAGTCCTTTCCTATTCCTTATGGTTAGCTCTTAGGCAAGACTTCTGGACACATTGAAGGTGACTTGAGTTAAGCTGGCTGACTTAGCACTGACATGATCTAGAAACAGGTCCACTGCCTGCTCATGCAGATGAAACGCATGGGCAGTTCACTGTTAAGGGTGAGCAATAGACAACAATAAGAGGAAAGGCAGGACCTTTTTACACTGCTCCAGGTAGACCTGAAAGCACATCTGTTCATCCCCTTAATGCATCCAATTGATATTTTTTGTGGTTAAGCAGGTACAAAACAATTTGCTGGATCAGGACCTTAAAGACTCAACATGTGTTCTCTATCTGCTTCCATGTTGTCTGAAAATAATATAATTTTCCAGTTTCTGTGCTAACCCTTTTGTAGCTAAAACTGATAATCATCCCAGGTTCCCTTGCTGGGTTTTCTAGTCCCTTAAGCATCAGTTTAGTAACATTTTGGCTGATCAATTGGATACAAGACCCTTTATTTTCTGTTTAAATTCCCATTCCAATAAATAAGGATTTTAGGCTTAAGTCTACATAACTCTCTTTTGAGAGTCTGAGCCAGGGAGTCAAGAATCTAAAAAAATCTCCCAACCTCAAAACACATTTTCTACTTCGTAGATGTTTTCAATGTTGTGATCTCTAAAGAACATGTTGGAGTTAGAACCAAAAAGATGGGAGCAGATGTTGCAATTTCCATAAAATAGCTTTCTTGGAACACATAACTTTTTTTTAACCTTAAAGCCCCACAGACTTTACTTAACTAATAGTTTTCATTTAAGAGTCTCAGCAGTAGAGACATTAGGGTACTGCAACTCTACACAGACATAATTTTACATTCTGGACAAATTATTTTAAGCTTCCCAATATACCTTCATTTGATGCAGCCTAATCAATATGTCATGAACCAGTTTTAGTTTTTCTGTATGTTAAGTTATATTTCTGTATTTCAGTATCCAGACTGTTGCCCTTTGTTTGCATATTTGTATCGTACCTTTCCACTCTGAGGCAGATTTAAGAGTTGTTATCCTAGACACATAGTAATTGCAAGAAAATCCTGTTCCATCTGTTTCTGCCACCATGTAGAAATTAAATAAGAATATCAACAGAAAACTGCACTTGCTCACTATCAAGTCCACACCAGCTATTTTGTTTGTTTTAGAAACTTGTGGTCAACCAGACTGAGAGAAGTCAGTAAGCTCCCTCTCTGGTAAGATATCCAGGTGCCGACCTTGTTCATGCCAATGTGTCGGTTGTCAGTTGCTAGATTTTGGCTTAATATGGCTATTTCCATCACTTATAGACGATGTGTTGCTGAATGAGGTCCAGTTCGCCTTGCGCTGTTTAATATGAAGAATGATATTCACTGGACAAAAAGACAGATATGGTTTTGTTGGAAAAATGAGCATCACATCTGGAGAGGAATAAAGAATATGCAGAACATAACTCCAGAGCTGGGAGGGGAATAAGATTACTGTTTTATCCACTGCTTAATAACAAATCTTAAATACTTTTCATTCCCAATCAAGTCTCCAGATACCCTTGAGAAGTTACAATAGTTGCACTGTATTACTAGGTTAAAAAAATGTAAACTATATTTAGAACACACATGAGAAGAAAGAATCGAGTTGTCTCCCAAGTGCCCCAGAAGTTCAAACCTCCCTCAGCATAGATCAATTCTGAACAAAAGTTCTCCACCAGATACGTGTCCACCTGGGGATCAGCCCATTTCAGGTGCTGCCTGCTGAGCAATTCTCATTAGACAACTTTGAAGATGGCTGGGTTTTGCTGTGCAGAAATGTCAGAAATATTGTTTTTTCTTGAACAAGCTATGCTAAAGTGTTTTAAGTCCAAGGTCTTCGAAATAAGAAGAGTGTGCTCAGGAAAAATTGTGCAGCCCTGAATGATGTGGACAGACAATCTCAAGCAATCAAGTGAGGATGGCTTAAGCAGTTGCCTCTCTGTAAGCGGGATCTACCATCTCTCTGATAAGACATGAGCTGATCATGCACACTCACACACCTAATCTATTTAAAACACATGTAAATTGAGTTTACTTAAACCAGCATGAGTATTCAAGGGAGTATGGGTAACTTTCAAGTACTTAATTCAGTTTCTTCTCAGTCCATGTTTCTTCCCTGTCTTCACATCAGTACTGAGGGGTTTTTTCCCAACTTTGACATCTAGAAGACCAGGTGGGCAATGCACTGTGAAGTAAAATCTACAACAACAGATTTAGTTATGCATGTCTGGTTTTCTATCCCACTTAATGAAGTGCTTCAGGAAAAGTGGTGATAATGTGACGAAGACAAAAGTACCTGATTTATAAAGACAACTTTCCTTTCTCCTCCCGCAGATCTGCATATCATCTCCCACCAGACAAGCAACAGAGCTGTTAAATTCATTTGAACTGGACCTCTGTGTAAGTAGAACAGGGGCCAAGTTGCAGTGGGTGACTTTAAGGCAGTGACTGAGCAAGATCCCTGCTGTGCACTGCCTAACGCGGCTCTGCCAGCTCTGTGTTGGTAGAGCTTCTGCACATCTCCACATTGCAATGCTGTTCATGCAGTCGGTGACCTGAAGGCAGGGTGCTCCCTAAGCTACTTCCGTTTTCCTCCCCCACCTTCTTCCCTGCTCTCTTAATTGTGATAAAAAGCCTGTGGCTTTAAGGACACTTAACAGTAATACAATTTTCATAGCTCAAGTTACATGCTAAGTAAGTGTTTTATATAACCTGTTTGTAAGAAACCAGACAAGCTCTTTGTAGAAAGGTAAATAATACTCAAAACCCTGATCATAATCATCATCCATCTCTACTCTGTGATTTAATTTAATACCGATTATCAAGTGTTTTATTTTTAACAATTCATGTGGTGTTTGGCTGCCAGAAATGCGTATTCATCGCTAGGGACTCAGGAATTAGGCAAACCTAGCATACAGGATTACATATCACAGCATAAAGCTGCTTTTAAGACGTTACTGCCTTCTCAAAGAGGAAAAAAATTTGTAAGTCTTTATATTCAACAAAAACTCAGTATCACATTACATGGGTTTCATCTTCTCCCAAGTTCCCATCCTATTTTCCTTCTCAAACATGGGGGTGCTTGAAAGAAACAACCTTAAAGAATCTTCTCAGAAATCCATCGCCTCTTTGATTATTTTATGTTCAAAATTTACCATTATACAAGATCCAAGCCTCTTAACCATCTCCACACAAGTGTTAGGCATTCCCCAAAGACAAAAAAGGCATTTTCCTGGCCTCAATGGGCTTACAGATGAGAAATACAAACAAAATATAAATATAAATGAAACTGTTGGAGAGGAGAAGGAATGCACTCCAGGAGCAAACTGTGGCAGTAGTAATTAATTCTGGTCCTTGCAGCTGATCTGAGGGTTTGGTTTTTTTTTTTTCTTGTAATAGTTTAAAGGGACAAATTACATCCATACCTTCCTACACTCCCCACAAAAGTCAGTCCTCCTTGCCTCGCACCAGAGTCAAACTTCACATTTGCACATCCTTATTTTCCATATAAATGATGCAGTTGAAAAAGGTGTTGATAGACAAGTAGAAGACATTGGCATGCATGAGAGGCTGAAATGAGTAGTTTTGCTCTCTTTTCTGCTTGGTACATCTCACATTTCACTCCAGAGTTTCCATTAGCCTCAGCGGAGCAGCTCTGATCCTCACTAGCGCAGCACCTGTCCAGTTCCGTGTCTGCAGACATTGTCTGTGCCTGCCAGTAGCACATGCAACTGGGACCAGCAACACACATGGCATCTGTGAGAAATAACACATGAGCTCTGCAAGCTGCACATTTACCAGTTCCTGGCCAAAGGAGATTGCTTCTACTCTGTGATATACTTGATACAGCCAGTTATCTAGAAGACTGGACAAACAGGGAACTCCCCAAAAGATTTTTGATGCATTAAGTTTTCCATTATATAAGCAACCTGTGTTAAAGCCAGGAAAAATTGTAAGAACACAACTCTATAAGAAGAATGAGAAACTGAGAAGTAAAACCAGGATGCTTGTTTTTTCATCCTGGCAACTTCTGATTAACTTCATAATATGAAACTTCTTGTTTTGTTGCCTTTTCAGCTTTAGTCTGCATGACTTAGCAGCTGTTTCACTTGGCTCAGGGTATTTATGACTTTATTTTGGACAAATCTTCAACACTTTCATTTGATTTTTCCCAACTCAGCTTTGTGTCTCAAAATTTGTTTTAAATTTTACGGTGGTTTTTTCCCCCCTTTTTCTACCCTTCTTACAGCTGTAGGCTCTGGAACCCAGCAACTGCGGTGTTCCTCTCCCCCAGCAGCCGCCTGTTTTGTAAGGTAAAAACAAAAGAAAGGAGGGCATTTGGGAGGGAA
>NW_010400739.1:12791-22120 GCF_000710305.1 Buceros rhinoceros silvestris | reverse complement strand
AGAGAAGTAAGGTAAGAAAGGAAGGGAGGAAGAAAGAAAGGAGCAGGAGAGATCTTCTACTGGATCTACTCAGAACAGGATAAATCCTAACAGTATATAAACACTGAAGTACACAGTAGACTGAAAGTATTCGATAAACATTTACTGTGAATGGAGGCATTAGGAAAGGCTTAGGCCCTGCCCGAATTCCCATGAAATTTATAAATATTTCTTTCATTTGTTCTCCATTTACAATTAGTTGCGGTCAAGCTGATCAAAGACAGAAGAGGCCTGTTGCATGTGAACCAGCATCCCTCACAATGACATTCACAAAGCAGAATGAAATATGAAATATCAGGTTTCCACGGATGTATGAACTTGTAAAAAATCTGAAAGAATAGGAGGTTTTTCACACGGAGTAATGTGAAACATTTGGTGCAGATTGTAGGCCTCTGAAGAGGAAAACTGAGAGCCAAAATCCATCAGGCAATAAAATAGAAGCAGGCAAAAGTTAAAACAACAGCCACTCACTAC
The DNA here is from genome assembly GCF_000710305.1 of Buceros rhinoceros silvestris. Classification (NCBI taxonomy): domain Eukaryota; kingdom Metazoa; phylum Chordata; class Aves; order Bucerotiformes; family Bucerotidae; genus Buceros; species Buceros rhinoceros. The sequence continues at coordinate 21,607 of NW_010400739.1, read as the reverse complement.
AATCTATTGATTTAGATATCATGATTGTCCCTACTATAGCAGTCAGGGATGCTATCAGGAGCTCCCCTTATTATCAGGAGCAAACCCCAGCACCACAGACCTAAGAGCAGGCTGGTATAACATTTCTGTCAGGAGTATATTTTGTCTGCTCCCTTCGCTCAAGCAAGGGGGAAAAAAACCCTTGCCACAGCTTGTTCACACTGCTCCCCAGTGTTTCCAGCCAAACAGGTGCTAAGGTTAATTGGGTAAGTAGCCTGAAACTTCCAGTTTTCAAACGAACTTTAAGTAAATAAATAACCCCAAGTGGATCCAGGAGGATAGACTTGCACAAAGCCTCTGAGAAGTGCGTTACAGCACTCGAGGTTCCTGGTTTTATCTCTTTTGCAGACCTGCACCTTTCGAAGAGCAGGGCCCATCACCCTTTGTGACTAATACAGTGTGCTTTAATTGCTTCCTATGTCTTTCACAGCTGTCAGCCCCTAATGGGGTCAGGGTCGGCAGGAGAGGGGCACTCAGAGGGTTTGCATCCCTTCACCTCCTGAAGTGCCTCTAGACTGAAGTGGGACATCACCCTGGACAGCATCTGGGAAACCCGTGGCTCTCACTGAAATGAGACGTGCACCCGCTCCACCCCAGAAGTCACTCGCTCCTTCAGATTCACCCATCACAGATGTGCAAAAGGTATGGGCAAGTGGAGACAGTGCCCTTAATGCACTCTCGGAGACAAGAAGCTCTAACTGCTTCACAAGTTGTGCAAAATTTGTTTATGTGCCAAACAACGTGGAAGAATGTAAAAATAGACTGTTTCACGTTGTCTTGAGGAAGATTTGGAAGGATTAAAGGTTAACAGGAGCCTGCTAGCACAAACAGAGCAGACACTTCATGCTGTTTGTGGTATAAACTCCATTAAGTCTCAGCCCATACCAGAAAATATCTCAAGAGAGGTAGTAGTAACTAGGCCAAATGACAGGAGGCATAAACGTGCTGCAGTTGTCCTTTCCAAGAAAAGACCGTCATGGAAAAGGCGTAAGGGGAATACTTCCAAAAAAAGGATTACACAGGAAGATATCTGAGAATATGTACTTTGACAATATGTACTTTTTCCTTCCTTCCTTCCTTCCTACCTTCCTTCCTTCCTTCCTTCCTTCCTTCCTTCCTGCCTGCCTTCCTTCCTTCCTTCCATTCTTTCTTAGTCTTCTTTCCTTCCTTCCTTCCTTCCTTCCTTTCCTTTCTTTAACTCCCTGAAACCAAAAACTATGTCAATTCTCAGGTATGATGCAGAATGGGGTCAGAGAATGGATGGTCTTGCAGTTCATGCTACTGTCAACCGTAAACACCCAGAAGGTGTGAAGACCAGCTTACAAAAAATTATCTATTTTGTGTATGTGTTTTGTTAAACTGACACACTTTTGTTAAACTTTCACACAAGTGTGAAAACACTTGGGGTTTTCATACTTCTCTGAGCACCCACAAGAACTAGAAATGTACTGCTTTACGGAAAAGCTGAAAGTTTAGCATAATCTCGTATCTCCAGGGACCAAGGCTTTAAGAAAAATGTCCAGTGCTACATGACTGTAGACATGTATACATGTCAATAAAGCCCTTAGAGAGAAGAATACTGAACAATGACTTGGGAGGTTTGCATTCAGTTCCTCAGGCTAGACAATGCTGCACTCTGGGCAAGTAGCAACTTCGGATTCCCATAGGAAACCCAAACACTCCTATCCTGCTGTGCCTGTCTGGTTCTTGAAACTTCCACATAGCCTCAGTCAAGTCAGTTCATCAAGCTGTGCCTCAGTTTTCCAGCTATAGAAGTGAATTTTTTTTTTAAGCAATTCATGCTGTAAGTATAGGGATGAGTCTGCATAGGTTGTTGTAAGCAAGGGCAGTGAGCAGGAAAGAGTTTGGAGAGGTAGGTGCTAGCTTAAAATACTATATAATAAAGTAATGAGTCATACTATCTTCTGGAGTAACAGCCACCAGCGATCTTAACAAAAAGTGATACCAAGGGAAGAAATGAGAGAACTAATGTTACAAAATTAATAAACTAGTATTCCTCAGTTGTGTAGAAGGGTCTTTGCAAAGCATCTCTAAAAGGCAACATCAGTGTTGGAAGGAACATAGGAGGGAAGGATTGGTTACTATTTTCAGAAGAAGTGTAACAGCAATTGAAGTAGTGGAGAAGGATATACCAAGCCGGTGAATTTCAGTGCCTGTTTACCAGTCAGGCAATTGTAGGCTTGTGCTTTCAATACCTTCCTTTGCAAAAGTACAAAATCTTGCATGCTTGTTGCAGATAGTGAAGAGTTTTGATCACAGCAGGAAACAGCCAGGTAAAAACAAAACTAGAGATATTCACAAAAATGTGACAAAACTGAGTCCTAGAGCCTCTCCAAAGCCTCCTCCAGATGGAGTTACCTTTCAGATGTTTGCCTAAAAAACAGGTTTTACAATTCTTCCAATGCGTACACAAATTCAGAGAGACAAAGAAAAGCAAGCAGCATCATTTCAAGGACCAACTCAATTACTGTCTTCCTTAGAGTGCCCATTGTTTACAGGCCTCCATCTGTTAAATCCCTTGGTATGGTCAAATCTCATAATAATACCAGGTCTCTGTCAGAGAAGTAAGCACGACGAATATCCAATGCATTTCTTCTCACATGACTCCTGTCCAGCCACCAAACCTGGTCTTGATCTACCCCAGAATTTCATTATTTCTTCTTTTAATGTCCTTCTGAGGAACCTCAATATACTGGTTTGCTCATGAACTCTCTTTCTTCTTCTAGCTGGTTTAATATTCTCTCCTCCTTGATGGCTGTGGTCTTCTCTTCCTCCTCCTTTCCTGGCTAGTCTTATTCCTCCTTTATCTGCTTGTAAGCACACTTGGGAACTATCTGATGGCAAACTTGCAGAAGTGTGAAGAGGCATTGTAATTAGTCTGACCATCAGCAGTCACTCAGGTAGGAGGAAGAGGAAAATATTTCACATCAAACAAGAATTTTGGCTAGTCTCTCCTTTGAGCATGTACTGTATTCTGAGTTACCTGGATTTTGATTTCTCTCTTGTTCCTTCTCTCTTCTCCACATCAACATCAATAAAAGCACAAAAGGTACAACTGATGTTTTTGAGAGCTTGAACAGATCAGTCAGATTTAGTGAATATTTAAGGGTCTATCCATGTGAGAAGAATAATAAGGGCTTTTTGAGGGATCAGATGAAGAATTCTCTTTGTCCAAAAGTAGCTTACATTTGCTAAGTTTCAGGCTTCATGTTTTCTGCTTAACTTTCCAAAAAAGCAAGCACAAACACGAGCACGCAGGGAGTTCACCATCCCTAAGCACCTTCCATGAAAGAGATGTTTGTCTCCAGATTAACACTAAACAAAATCAGGAGCTGAGGCAGGCAAACCTTCCTCAGTACAGATGCACCTCTTTAGGGTTTCTTTCTTATTTATTGGCCAGAAGAATACATTACAGAAGAGGCTTCTGCAATAAATGCACTGTGCCTTCTCTGAGGAATGGATCCCAGGGTTTTACTTTCATTTAATTGCTTGGGGGGAAAGATGAGAGAAGCCAAATAAAGTTCAATGAAATGCTATCCCTGCCATAAAACTGAAAGCAATTTACATTTTTAAAAAACTGATCGATATGTTCCCTGTACAATGCTTCAAGGCTGTGGAAATACATGGTTTAAGTTTCTACCCATTTTGGTTTGGTCCATCTAACTGCTCAGCTAAGACTCAGAAGAGCCTAATCTTTTCAGATGGTGTGTTGTGGACTGTATCAGAATACTGTACTATGTGTTCTTCCAAAAATCAGTGTTCCCATTGTTATTGGCCAGCATGTTTCAACATTTATTTTTGTTCAAGTCCATTATAAAATTGTATATATACTTCAGAATTTTTTTATGGCATTATAATACAAACAACTTCTGCTATAAGCCTGCCTTATAATGAGTCATAATGATCAATGTTCAAAAGACAAATAAAAGGTTGTCTTCACACATTGTTCCTGCCAGCAGGGGAAATCTTCAGAAACGTGTTGAATTCGGTTAATTAATAACTGCAGAGATGAGATTCTTAGGTCATGGAGGAACAACTGCAGTAAAATGGAACATCTTCCATCCTTATCACACAGGCATGGTAGAAGCCTTGGACAGTCCCAGATTAAAAGACCATAATGTCTCACTTTCTTGAAGTAGAGCTCCTCTGTAATACTTTAATGGCTGTCATCATAATATACTTTAAAAATGAAGACTGGAGATAAGTAAATATAAGTAGATACAGAGAGAGAGAAAGAGGGAGAGAAGTCGTGTCATTAAGAAAGCTGATGATCTTGAACAAGGAAAATTTTTACATTTATTTTATAAACTCAGTCCCTGCATAAGAATACAGCAGGTTGACTTCCCTGCATCCATAGCCTGTGGTCCTCTATGCCCCTTTCCTGTCATGGACTGTGACAGAGATTTAGAAACTGTGAGCACTATGATTTTCCCAAGCTTGCCAGGGAGACACAACAAGGTTTGCAGGCTCTCTTGATGAAGATCTCTCCCACACTTCTATTTTTAGGTGTGGATTAGAGATTTACTTTTGGTTTTAATTTTATTCTCCTTTGAGGGGCCTCAGGAAACTCTCTTTAGTTCTTATTGTCTTAACGTGGCCAGCCAGGACAAGTCTGCGCTGTGTAGATTAGACAGTAAACAGATAGATACAGAAGTTAATTCCAAATAATTTTTTTTCACACTTCACAGTTCACCCTATTCAATTCATTGACTTTTTTGAGTTCCAAAGCTATTAGCCATGTTTCTGCACCGTAGACTGCAGTGCACTGTACTTACGTCTTAGCTTAGTTGCTTTCAGTCTGTTGTTTCCTAGACTACTTTTTGTCTGTGATAGGTAGCTGAGGAAAGCAAGCTCGTGTATTCTACACAGCAACATATATAAATGTGTCCGCACCTCTAGTGAAAATATACTGGGGGTCCACCAAGCCAGTCACTTCTTTTACGCAAGAAAAACATCTCAAAGCATACTGTCAGTAGAATGCAAGCCCTAGCATTATTAACAATAACGGCTTTATTTCCTTCTGAAATTCACAGCGCAGCAATTGACTATGCTTTACTCATCCTGTTATTTCTGCAGGACAGATTCCTTTTTTTTTTATTCCCCACTCTGGGTACTAGAGAACAAAAATTATTTTCTATATGCTGCTTGTCTATTGATAGCGCCTGTTGGAAATATGCACTAGGTTATAGGAGTTCTGGGATTAAACTTGACAGGAACAGTTTTCCCTTTATGATGAGATCAGAACAGATTCCTGAACAGATTGTTATGGCTCTGTTTCCAGAAACGTTACAGCAGAACTTTGTTCATGCTATTATCATAAAGGCTTCCACCAGTATTTCTATTACAACCTTTATTTTCAAAGGTTTTTAACTCAGCCAGAACAATTCACTATGGGCTGTCATTCCATGGTGTTCACACCATGAAGGAATTTGTTTCACCATAAACTCTAAAAAATACAGCACAAGATATTTTGAAGATGGAAAGAAGGTTGGTGGAAGGCAGTGGTTTCCTATAATCCTGCTGTTTGAATCTACTGAAAACAAAATACCAAAGGAACAGCTTTCTTTTGTTTTTAAGCAAAGATCAGGCATGAGGAAAAATGTAAAAGAACTATCATAGCTTTTAAAATTACTGTTACAATGTAAGATCCCTATCCCACAATAGGTCAACATGGAAAAAACTTTCTGCCTGGTGGACCTCATACTTACATCTTCTGCATCTGCCAATTTCCAAAAGGCCATGCTGTCCCACAAATAGCAAAGCAGAAGACAGGGGGCGAAGTTCTTAGGTGGTGTGAATTGCTAACTGTAAACTGGTATAAAAAATTACTTCCATGGAGCTCAAGCAACACCAGGACAGGAACTAGTTGCTAAAGGAATCAGCTATTCATTTGTTGTCTTGCACACACAGCTGGAGCACTTGAAAATGACGTTTGACTGTATGTCTAAACTCTTGTCATCTGCAAACTTCGATGTCTGTTAGCTTTTTTGCAACTCAACGGTGTGTTCTTACTTTTCTGTATCTGCTTCCCTTCCAGCCAGTTGTCTATCCTGAACCATTCTCAAAACTGGACCTTGCTTTTCCCGTTTGTACAGCATCTAGCACAATGGGGTTTCAGTTCTACCTGAGCCCTCTAGACTTTGCTATGTTACAGGTCATATTAGCAGTAATGAATAACAATTTTTTAAAAAGCTATGTGCCTTCACTCATTCACTTCCCTGAGAAAAATCTGATCCCTCAAGGCTGGAGTTCTGCCCGTGATAAATCCACAAAGTATGAGTTTGAATCCAAACTTTGCATATTGCAGCTCACAAGCTTGGCTCCAGGGTTTTGGTTATGGCCCATCTTTATTACTAAAACATTTCTCTGTCTTCCTCTGAAACATCCTCTCTACACCAAAGAAGATTTCCTGGGATAGTGAGTATGATTCACGTTATTGAACATACTTTTTCTGCTTTAATTTTATCTCCAAAAGATAATAATTCTACATTTATTAAATGGAGTTACTTTTCCAGCCTGCAGGCATCAGACCAGTATCTTAAAAGATGTAGCAACGAGATTTACAATTAAAATCTTTTTTTTGAAAACATGAGCAAATGATAACCAGTTGTGATAGTTTTCCACATTTTTATAATATCTAAAACTGTGTTCAGATATCCAGAAATGATCTTGTGATTTGATTTATTCACAAGTCCCCTGAAGTGTTTAATAAGTACAATATGGTACAACTAAAATCACGCTTATTACTGCTATTAGGTTGGTAATTCTCCAGGATGAAATCATACTTTTCAGGTTATAAATATACGTTTTTATTGTTGATTTTATGCTGCATTTTGAAATATTGCTTCTCTGCTTTCATATTTTCAGTGCTGTATTACAGTACTATAAATCAGCCTAGCAGTAAAGGAATTCTAATTGGTATCAGGTGATTTTTTTTTAATAGTGAAAAAGTTAAACTTATATCCTTCCGAATGAAGATAAATCCTCTTGAAGCTTTAAAAAGAAAAAATTAGATGTGTCGAGAACATATTTGATTTATCTTTTTGAAAGACTAATCAGATAAAAGTATGCACAGTACACATGAAATTATATGCATGAGCTCAAAGCCACCATAAAAGATAACTCTAGATGTCTAAGTACAGAGAATCCTTTCCCTGGGATTTTTTTCTTCTTTGTCTACGCTGTTTCAATTTTTCCATCCCACTAACTATACAAGCTTGTGCTTCTGTTCTGCCTCCTTCTTATCCATATATTTTATTGTTCTTTCAAAAGAATCCAATTCTATTCAGCAGTATATTCCTGTCTCTAGCACATCTATAGAGCCAATTTGATCCTTAAACCATTGATTCTTTCTGTGATGGATCTGCCCAAAGATGCTCTCTATACCCATCTGTGTCATGTCCAATGCAGTAGTTAGTCTAGCACACCACAATCATTATGTGCCAAGAGTTGTGATTTATCCTGAAAGCTAGTGATCTGTGGATGAGGAAAACAACACTAAATTAATAAGTTTGGCAATAAAAGCCAGAAAACCCACTCTGTGTGTAGGATATTTCAAAACAATGTTATGGACTTCCCTTTTCCCCACAATTTCCCCACAATTACACAAACGAATCCTTAGAATACACTGGTTTTCCAGGAAAAAAGAAATGCAATAATCAAAACAAATAATACAGATTTGACTCCTGTGTGCGGATATGGTAGGAATCAAGAAGACAAGTCAAGGAAGACATGAGATAAAGGTAGGGAGTACAAACAGAGTTCATGCAATAGTTCATGGCTTGGAGGCCAGTTCTGGCTCTCCCATTAGAGCTTTCACAGTCCCTCCAAACAAGAGAAGTGCTTCATGACTTTCAGAGTGATCAGAGGGCAGCAGAAGTTCCTTCAGAATCTTGTATTTTTTCATCTGACCTTTTGGGCAACGTGGCGTATTTTCATAGCCCCTTAAATGTTCCTGGTATTTTTTCTTTCCAAGTCACAAAGTAGAAATCTCACAACGCATCACCTTGTTTCCAAGGTGAAAGACATATGCAAAATAAATTGTTGTCCTACTTTCACAGACATCTTCACACTGGGTTAGGCAAGGTCTTTAGCTGAATGGCATTTGGGACGGAAAGCCATAACATTAATAGGATTAATTACTCAATACTGTATGCTGTAAGGAGTTACTTTTTTATTATTATTATTATTTTTAAGAGTGACTGAATTGCTCTGTGCACTCTTGAAGCTCCCAAACTACAGGAAGTTGACGGAGAGCTCTGTCATGAAGGCCAGAAGTAAGACTAAAAATGAAATAAAAATCATGTTAAGCAGGTACTCAGCAGAAAGGCATCTCAACAAAGATTAAACAAGCAAAAGGATATATATACACACACCTTGAACAGCTGCTCAGCGTCAGATGAAAACCCAGTGGCTGAAATCAAGAGGAAAATAAAGCTGAACATGGACATATTTAGCAAGACAAAAGATAGCATGGAAAGTCACTCTTCACTGGGATACAGAAAGTCTACAGCACTGAAGCAGCAAGATACCTGGAGATAGGATCTAATACCAACAGGATAAAAACATTACATTCTTACACCCACTGAGCCTTTGCTCCTTATAGGAGAGTGGAGGATTCCTCTGTGGTGAACAGCAATGTGAGCCTGGTATAGATCAGGTGATAGCGGAAATGTTCTTGTTATTTAATTAATCAATCTCCATTGATTAGTTTTCCAATTGCAAGGCAAAACTGGTGTGAACTGTCTTTTGTGTCC
>NW_010400739.1:0-12709 GCF_000710305.1 Buceros rhinoceros silvestris | reverse complement strand
TCTTTCCCTTACAAGTTAGAGGTGTTCTCCTACAGGGAAGTATTTCTCATCACAGCTTCAAGTCCTTTTCTATACAAGGTCAAGTCTGCCACTTCTTCTTGTTACATGTTGTAAGTATTTTTCTTCCTGGCTTTCTTTTTCTATCTCTCTTACATTACTTCCCCATCATGCCTCTAGACCAGTAATGTCTCCAAGAGTGACGTCAGGTGAAATACAACACAGAAGGCACATGAAATGCTTCCCCCTCTATTCTCAGCATCCAAAACGCTCACTCTTCTGCAAGACCACTACCCCCAGCACCCTGCTTCTCAGCATGACTTCTGCCTCTGTGGAACATGATGTTCACTTGATTTCATGACTGACTCCCTAGGGTTACTGAAATGAGAATTGTGCCCAATATTTAATATTGATTGCTGGAGTAATTCCACAGCCAGAGCCATACATGAGGTAAAGTTAGTCATATAGTAGAAGAATATATAACTTACAGGTTGCATGTGTGGCCTAGACTGGTTTTGTCTCATCTGCTGTTAGCCATCTGGTCTACAACAGCCTAAGAAGCCTGTCTTAGGGTGTAATGAAAGATTCTCTCTTCTTCTCTATGCAGCATAAAAGGGTGTTGGTGACCAGTTTAGACTAGATGTCTAGCCTTTATATGACCTATACTGTATGATATGAATCTGAATTCCAGGGTAGACATCGACCTTTAAGAAAAACCGTAACAGAAATCACAATAATATTCACATTAAAAGTTCAGGGAACCATAATGGGTAATTGCTCTGTCTTTGTTTCATGAAACTCCTCAACATCTAGAGACCAGAGCTGAAAAGAGCTGAAAAGAAAATATGTAACCACAATGATAGTGACTCAATATCACAGCTTCTTAAAAACTTCACTCCATGCAAAGAAGAAGATAGTACAACGATCAAAAGGAGTGAGTGCAAGATGATGCAACCTCAGGTGGGTGTGGGAAAGGACCACTCTGTCAGAGACTGGCTGAGCACCACTGAGGGCAGGATGTGACAGGAGGAGAGGAGGTCTCCTCTTTCCTCAAAACTCTCTCCTGTGTGCTTAGGATGCTCTGTAGCAGCAGATGGTGGCAGTGGGTGATGACACAAGCAAGGCAGGAAGCCTTGGCACTAGCAGGTAGAAGCAGTTTTCTCCTCTTTCAAAGACTTCCTTCCTCCATCACAAAATTTTATAATGTAGCAACTTTGAACTAGAAAACAAGATGTGGGGATTTCTTCTGCAAATAATGGAACAAGTATTGCAGCAAGTGAACTGGCAAGCAGTCGGGCTTACCCTTAGCTCACCTGGGATCCATTCTAGTGCCTACTGATGACAGCAATGTGAATGGACAGGCTCTTGGCAGTGCATAACTGCACTCTCATCAGAGCTGAGCAGTCACAGAGCATCTCCTCCCATAGCACTTACTAGCTTTTGTGAGAGCATTTACTTATTTTGGATGTTTATAAACTCTTGCTGGAACACAAGGCCTGTATGAATTCATCTAAATCCTGATCTTTTTGATCTGGAAAACCTTCAGTAATTGAAAAAATCTATTTCATCTCTTACTTCAGAACATCATGTATAGTTTATAACCTAGGAACCCATGGCTCAGATTTAATGGTAATCATATAACATCTGTTTAATTTTAAAATTTATATGGAGGCTTTTTTGGAAATCCCTTGCAGTTTTTTGACTTTCTGTCTTTTCTATGCACACAGAGGATGTAGAAAATTAATTTCCTGTGTAAAAATACAAGATGACAGAAGGTCCAAGGTTAAACCTATTTACAAAGAAAATCACTGCCAGTGTTGAGAAAATTCTGCTTTTATTTGAAATATTTGGAGGTGTACCTGGCTTCCCATGTCCTCATGGTATTTAAGCATATAAGGTTTTCTGTCCAATAAACTGCAGTGAAAAAACTCCTCTGTATTGATTTTTCCCTGATGAATTGTGAACTGTCTATTCATATGGTGAGCCATTTATTTTAATAAAGACGACAAACCTGTAGGAGTTTCTTATTTTCTCACCCCTCTGGCCTCTTGTGAAAGGACTTAGCCTGTTGCAGAGGCCAGCGTTCAATTTAGAGACAAAACCAGATGCCACTGGCTGATATCTACTTGGTTACTACATGTCAGAGTTAGTTTACAGCAGGGTAGGAATGTGGTTCTCCTTTCCTTATGCGAAATGAAAGATGAATAAACACAAAATCCAGATGTGGCAGAGACCACAGTAAGGGTCTCAGTGCCAGGAAAGAACTGACCCTCATTTATTCCATTTCTACCGATGCATTAAAGTAAATTAGAAAATATTTGATACTCTAGAAAAGAAGATAATCCAGAGCACTGTTGAAGGAGATAATGAATTCATCAGCTCAGTCTCATTTGGTGGTGGAAGCCATTACTTATTCTTATGTGAAACAGATCGTGTTTTTAATTCCATTGCACCATGTTCAGAGCATTAGCTTGAAGTACATAAGTTCACCACTGAGAACTGTGAAGGCAACTCACCTTCATTTTCCCATCTCAGAAAAAGAGAAAACCTAAACAGAAATCCCTTTTTCTAGCAGAACCACCTAGATGGCAGTGGGGAGAACAAACTAAGCTCTTGCATAAGGGAGGAGAGTAGGAAAGATGGTACCCTGGTATGTGACAAGTATTGAGGATGGTGATGCTAGTTTTTGTCAGCCACTGAGTGGGACCTTCTCATCATCTTACCCTTCTTCAACCAGCAAGCTTGGCAGTCCCAAACCTTCTGCAACAACCCAGGACAATGAGAGCCTTCAGCAACACAGTTCTAGTGGGGAGTACCTGGAACTTAGACCACTAATGTCAGCTGAGAAATCCAGGAAAAGCTGTGGTATGTGACCACTAAGCAATAAGCAAGCCAAGAACCAGAGCAAATAGTGCATGCTCCAGAGTTTGTCCATACTCCATCTAGAGAGTGTAGTTCCTCTCTTTCAGGACACCTCAGAAGATTCTGAAATCAACTGCTCTCTTTGACATTAGATATTTCCCTTTTTTTTTTTTTTTCATTTCCTTCCCAAGGAAATTTTCTAAACAAGTTTTCATCTCTAGGTTAGAAAGTCTTTCAGAAGGTCTGAATTTCCTGCAGAACTGCTTCAGATATCTCTATTGTAAACTATATGACTGCTCACGTTGAAATCTGCACCACTGAAACCTGCAAGTAGCCCACAGAGTGCTTTACTGAAGCATGGGCCAGGTTTTTATTAGGCATTGACTATGGCTTTCCTCCTTCAGTGATATTCTGAATGTCAAGGCTTTTTACCATTGATTTCTGTTCCAAACACTCTTCATTTTCAGGTTGAGTTTTCACTAATCCGCACTTTCACCCTAGGCTTTGACTGTTAAATTGTGTCCTTTCTACCTGAGACTCACCTAGCAGCTTCTGAGTGTGCTGTAGACCCATCAAGGTCATCAGCTACCAGCTACTCCATCAGCTACTTGGAACCAAATATCACTGTAGTAAAACCAGTGAAGATTCATTGCTCCAAATAATTATGCAGAGGTTAATAAGTACTTGACTTTGCTAACAAAGTCCAAGACTGAATACAGTTCAAATTCACTCAAGCATCACTGCACTAACCAGGTTTTAAAAAACAGTAAAACATTCTTTCTGTCAATAAAAGAAGTTCATAGAGCTTAATATGAGTAGTAGTTAAAAGGTGCGAGTTTTATAGTCCATTTTTCTGAGTAGAACCACACTTCAACAGGAACTTATTCTAAATTGTTGGTTGTTAGATCTTCTTTCTTTACAATGTCAGTCTTTGGAGAACACCTAAGGATCTTATAAAGGAACCTGCAACATTAGGCGTTATACATAATGTAAATTAGCTGTACAGGGCCTAAAGAAACATGCTATGCCAAGGCAAGCTGGCCAAAGGTAAGTTTTGCTACTTTTCCTCTTCCCCACATTGATTTCCCGTTCTTACAAACTCTGGGAACATACTTAACAATTCAGGTTATTCCTGATGGCAATAAAGCGTCTCAGCCTTTCCTAGGGTCTGGAAAGAACCAGTAGTAAAATGCTTCAAAAATTAAAATGTACCTTGGTTAGCTGAATCTTTGGTCCAGGTCAGCTCATCCACAGGCAAGGATAACAAAAGCATAAATACTGGAAAAGGTTTTGATGCAGCAGAAAAAAAGAGATGACAGTGTAGCTTAAGCTGCACACCGAGTGATGAAGGAAATCCAAGAAGCCTAGTAGTATACTATGCACTAACAGAAGGAAAAGGCAGATGAGTTAAATATTCATATTTAGGCAGTTTTCTCCTCAGTCCATTAACATTCTTTACCAGCCTGAGGAATCTCACTATGTCTCCAAAACTGCTCAATGAAACAGCTCCTCTCTTAACTGAAAAATGCACTGGCAATGATTGAGCTGAACAGTGAGGCCACCTGCTTCACAAAACATTATCACTTGCTGGTTTGCCCTGTGGCGTGTGAAGATTTAAAGAAATGTTAGGATCTGCCATGAAAAGAATGAATGAAAAGATAAAGTTTCCTTCTTTGTTGCTATAGAACAGAAAATTAGAGGTAAATGTTGAAGTATTGTTGTTTGTATATGCAGTGAGTATATGCAGTTTCTCATCTGGATATTGTTAGTTTGTATTTTTTTAACCATGTACAGTACCATACAGATTGCTGGTTGCTACTGTTTTTCTTATACACATGTCTTCCTATTAAGCATAAAATATGATGCAATTTATTTTTTTTGTCTATCGTATCAACCACTAGAAAACACTTCCCCAGATGATTTTAGTATGCAGTTGCGGTGGCTGTAAAATAAAATAGTAATTTGCTGGTTTATGTGTGCAAGGAAGCTTTAGGTCATGTACTGTCTTACATTACAAAGCTGTAACAGGTAGAAAATGTAACAATAACGTAGACAGAGAGAACAGCAGAACTGCACTTGAGACTTCAACTAAAAGACAAACTACAAGAAGTTATAAAAATAAAATCTCTTTTGAGATATCCACAAGGATTTAGTGATGAGATAGTGATAAAAGAAAGGATCTTGGCAGCAGCTTGTGAAAAGCTGGACCTGTTAAATAGCACAAAAAGTCTGGCTTCTGATTTTCTGCATGTCGGTAATACCAGAATTATAAAACACTTTAATGACCCATCTCTGCTTTTATTCTCTTTTCCCATTTCTATGTGTCATTGTCCCGTTCAAATATCTGGAACAATACCCCACACTCAACAAATGCTTGAAGTTTTCCAGTGTCTAAAAGACTGCCTAGGTGCTCCTAAGTCTCCAGACTGCCCCTCTCAGTCTGCCCCTGAAGCAAAGGAAGACCATGTGCTGTTCTACTTCCTCACAACAAAGCTGAAGTGAGTCAAAGTTTAGAGAAAAATGGGAGAGTATTGCAAAAATATGCCATGGAGACAAACCATTTTCTATTCAAATCTCTCTGTGGCCATAGCATGAGGGAACGTCCTCCGGGAATTCTTTTTTCTAAAAAAAAAAAAAAGGTATATCATATTCGCTGCTAAGTTTCATATTTTGCAATCTGCACAAATCACATGATGTGTAGCTTCTACTATGCCACTTGTTGTGAGGGTTCATTGAGACCCTCTAATAAGCCTACCATACTCCTTCAGCATGCACAGCACTGTCTTCTCAATCATGCCTTTCAAGAGATTAAGATTCAGTGATGCAATACAGCCCATGACACAAAGCCTCTTTTCAAACATTAAAGAGCCAATTGTTTTTACAACCTCCAAGCATGCACAATCTTTGTTTCACATGTCCATGCAATAAGTGGCCTCAAAGTTTCATATCCTCCTTGCAATATGGAACTTGACCCTTGAAAATCCCTCATGACAATTCAACTAGTAGAACGGAAATCTTTCCCCGATACCCTAAGGATGCTGGCAAAATATTTGTACTATTTCCATGTATACACACTCCATTACACTGTCCTTCTTGCATATCACACAAACTAACAACATTTTTGAAGCTACGTATCCTCCTGTCTGTTCTGTCCATAAATTACCTCAGCTGCCTCCAGACTCCTCAGATTAAAATCTTTTCTCTCGGCACTCTCTGGCATATCGGAGTGTAGCTAAAATCTCTCTGGTTAGGCCAACGCTTATTGCATCAACACAAGTGTCAGGACATGGGAGACACAAAGGAATTGACTTTTGTGAGTACCAGGAAGTGCTCAAAGCTTTCTGCTTTCATTGATTTTAGGCTGCACTTCTACAGTAAGGGGCTCATATCTGCTGAATCAGGACACGAGGTTTGGCCTGGGGCAGGAGGCACCTCTACACAGTTGCCAGCCCTGCTGCAGAAGTTTTTTCAGTTTAGAAAGGCACATAAAGCATGTTTGGGCCAAGAGATCACTAAGTGTCACAATATTCTGGTCCAGCCACCCAAGCTCCTTCAGTAGTCCACAGAAAAAAAGACACCTCTGCAGGGTGAATTATCCAAAGTGCTTTCAGTGCTTGTTTTGGAAAGCAGTGAACAACCCAGGGGTTGAACTGCCTCAAAGCAGTGACAGTAACAGACGCCCTGGAAAGGACTAGTCAAGTATCCCCTTACCCCTATCCCCAGTCCCTGTGTGCAGCGTGGAAACAAAGTCCTACCTCGACCCTGGTTCACAAAAATGCTGCAGTCATTAAAACCCTCAGACTGTGACACATCCATTTGTGGCAATAGGGTCATCCATGTATGTGACTGTTTACAACCCCTTAGAGGTTTTACATCAGTCAGTGGAAGGAAACCACTATTTGGACAGTGCAGCCCCCAAAAAGTCACAGGCCCAGAGAATAGTAAATATTATGCTTAACGTATTGAGCAGAATCAAAACTAGATACTGCTAAACTCAACTGTCCCTTTTAGAACAACACCTGTGATAAATAGCCCTCAAAATCATTCTTGATACTAGGCTGGTAATAAGGAAATGCCCAGTCAGTTCACACTCACTCTCTGGAGGTGGCTATTTCATTGTTCTCCATGGGTCAGAAGTCCCCTTGAGCCATTGTCACCCCTAAAACTTTGTTTTCTCCTCTCAGCTGTAATACACCCTTAGCAACTCTATCAGGTCTGGCACTACTCAACATTTTTACTGACTGTTTGGAACAGGTACCATCTGCATTAAATTCATAAACAATGAAATGTTGACCAAGGCAGCTCATCAAAGGACATAATGAGAATTCATAGTGATCTTGAGAAGCTGGAGGATAGATCTGAAATAAATAAGATACAGTTCAACCTGGAGAGACAAAAGGAAGAATCTCAAGGAAGAACAGTCATCTACATCGAAAAATGATGGGGAGGTCTTGACAGTGATGCAGCACTGCAGAAAAAGGTCTGAAGGTTGTACCAGTGCAGAAGCTGTGCAGCTGTCAAAAAGAGCTAGTTGCTGGGGAGGGGAAAAAAATAATAATAATTAAAAAAAAAAAAAAAAAAATTCCAATTGCCATACCAAAATGGCTAAACAAGAATGTAATCTACTGGACACATTAATTAATTCTTCTACTCCTCTTGGCTCTGGTAAGTCTTCAGCTCAAGAAAGGTTTCGTGACTTCAGGGAGTCATGAGAATGACTAGAAAAAATTTATCTTCATGGAAAGACTTAAGTACTTTATTGTTTAGGTGGGAAAAGGAAGGACCACGGAGAGACAGTAGTAAGTCTTCAGTTACACTGAGGATTTCAGCAAACAGAAGGGAATGTGTCCACTGAAGATAAGAAAAAAAGAAAAGTTAATTATCAGCAAGAAGGAGTGAGGTTAAATTTAGAAGAACCTTTTTAATAGCAATGGCAGAGAAATACTGAGAGGCCTTGCCTGAGCAGAACGTGTTATCTGCCACAGGGGAGCTCACTAAGGACAGACTAGAAACCTATCTGCCAAAAGAAGATGCTGGCATAGCTTATGGTGAGCTGGGACACGGGGATGGACTAGATGATCCCTTCGAGCCCTCCTGTGCTCCAGTTCTAGGTGGAACTTATGTCCCATTGCCATAGACAGCTCAAGTGATATAGGTGTTTTAGTGAAAGTCCCCACCACCCTCACAGTCCCTGATTTCAGAGCAGAGAGTATTCCTCCCCGACCTCCCTACTGGCCCTGATGGTGAGACTGTGCGTGGGCAGTGCTGCAGACATCCCTGGCACCAGGTCAGGCATGTTACAGGCTGAGCAGGAGTAGGGAACTGGCTTGTCCCACCAACCCAGCGCAGCAGTTCCCATTCCCAGATCCAAGCTACCTCAAGTCAGCATACGTCTGTGAAATTTTCAAGGTAGTTGAGAAAACTGCTGGAGCAGAGGCAAGAGATGAGGAGACAGCGCCAGCTGCAGCAGAAACCTCTAGGAGAAGCAACTGCTTATCATGTCGGGTATCTCAGGCGTTAACTGAGTGGCATTTTCAGCCTCTTCCCTCATCGGCAGCCTATGTGCTGGCTGACCCATTTGGACAGAGCCTTGCTCCAGAAGTTTTTTGCGCTGTTCCATTCTCTTTTCCCCTGCCCAACGCCTTTCACTCCTCCTGTACTCACACTCTTCCCCTCTGTTACCAGCCAAGGGACATGGAAAGCTGCCTTCTTGGGTTTTTTTTACACCACTCAGTTGTTTTAATATAAACCACAGCTTCTCTGGTTAGTGAATACTGGCATTTCAAACTGTAATATTATGTGCCGTAAACGACATTCCGTGCCATAAAATGTTGCAGAAAGATATACTTTTACTCCTAAAAGCAGTGGCTGGATTTTGCTGAACTGAATTTAGGGGAGATTCAATCAGAACTTGGAGGAAACAAAGAAAAAATTCCAGGTTCACTGCAGAGTTCACTTGCATTTTTTCCTGTCCCCAACAATAAGAGGATTACCTTCAATCAAGAGCATCAGTGTCAATGAGAACCAGAAACTTAATAGATAGGAGGTCAAGGAGATCAAAGCTTAGCACCTGGAGAATACCACATGTTCTGGATTAATAAAACAATACACTCTGTTACATAAATCTTGAGCAAGGTTTTTCTTGAGCACATACAAAAAATAAATTACTCTAGGGTTCAGGTAACTGATATTTAATACTGGTGCTCTCTCTATCAGAGAATACCCTGTCACATTATAGGTGTGTTGACACAGAACAGTGAGACATTATTTTGTTTTAAAGACTTTTAGTCTAAACTTGACATTTCAGTTTTTGGACCTGGATACCGCACATCTGCAAGCCAGCGGAAATACCAAAATCTTGCATGCTCCTTTGATTGTTACATTTAAGGTATCATATATGCTACCAGCTCAGCTGCTGCAAGTCATTAAAGTCCATTACTTCAAGCTTGTAAAGTACTTTGGAAATACTGTAGACAAGGATTAGAGAAGATGAGTATTCCACATGGCTTCAGAATGGATGATAAACAGAGGGTAAATGCACTGTAGTTAAAGTGATATATTGACTACATGTGGGAAGCAATAGCATGGGATCCATCCCAATGAATATTTTGCTGAGTGGTTTCAAAACTTTATGCTTTTATCAAGCCATTGTACATCCAAGCACAGCTCTGTTTACAGTGCCTTTGCATATAAACTACTGACAGGCTGAAAGCCAGCGAACCAGATGAGTCTGAACTTGGAACACAGCTTAATTTAGGACCTCTGTTTTAGTGTGATTTGGGAGAGACTGGAAGAGAGGAGAAAGGGTAGAAAGAAGATAGTCCAAATGCGGTTATATGTTGCACAGAGAAATACTGTAATCAGCATAAAACCATCATGTCCATTATATATCACCTTTAATCATAAAGCGTTCCAGTTTGGTTTAGCAACAGGGAAGCAAATTCTCCCTCAGATAGGAAAATAGCATCCAAGCATCAGGTATGTGACATTGTGACCTACAGATGCAACAAGGAATCATTCTTCCGTGTAGCATAACCACTGCGGGAAAAAAAGCAGATCTTTAATGTAGGAGATCATCACCCTAGAAAAACCCAAAACAGTAAAGGAAGAGGAGTAAGTGTCCCTCTATCCACCAGACTGGAGTATCCAACATCACCTGAGAAAGGTGCCAACCTGAAAGCGGTAAAACTAGGCTAAGAAAGTCTTTGCCTTTCATCATTTCAGGTTCCTCAAAGCTTCCACAAAGCATTCGGGGCCTCTGCCAATTTTCACAATTTCTGTGGATGAGTCACTGAAAGCCCCTGTTACAATCAAGCATAGTGTCCACACAGCTGCCATGGAGGAAAACTAGTCTTTTATGAGTTTGAGCTCCAGTTCACTGAGAGTCATAATGGCTGGCAATACATTGATTCAGAAGTTTCACAAGATGGCATAGACAGGTTCTGACTAAACTTATTCCCAAGCACTGGCAAAAAGAACAATCAAGCAATCATTTAAATGTGAACCTAAGCAAACTTGTCTGGTGTGGAAGAAAGCTGAGGGTGGTGGTAAGTCAACTTTGCTTCTTCAGTGCTCTTTAGTGCTCTGTTGTTTTAGCACCTGCAAAATGAGTCGTGTTTTACCATTACTTATGGAACAAAAGAGACCTGAGAAGATGGTAAACAACAGTTGAACTAAAGGGCGTCCTGAGATCCCCTCCCATCTGTATTTTTCTCTTATCCTGTGATCTTAGTATGAGCTACTTCTATTAAAAGGAGATGGAGAATTAGTAGGACAGAAGGAAAGGAGCAAATTGTTGTTCTTGTGTGATTCAGCAACAAAAAGGTTCAAACTGAAGTTAGAGGGTGACAGGACTCTCAGAGGAGGTCAGAGCTAGCAAACAGAAAAGAAGCTGACAAGTGATAAGCATGTGAAGGACTCTGGCCAGGGTGACTCTCCAGGGCAGGAGTCATGGTATAGATATCTTCATACAGGCAACTATGGATGTCAAGCCTATGCTAAGATATGTGGGGAGGCCAAGGGAATACTAGAACTGCTGGGCAAAACATACACACTCCTCCCTCATGTGACCCCAACACTGCCTTGTTACTTAGGCTGGGCCTGGACCTGCTTCTGGGGCCAAACCAAACTCCATCTTCATTTGCTGACAGCCAACACTCCTGATCAGGAAATGGGCTGAATTTTACTATTACTCCTCTAATTCTGAGTGGCAACTATTTGAGCAACAAGTAAGACTTTTTATCTGCTTAGTGACATAATTTACAGCTTGGCACTAGCAACAGGAATCTCCAGTCTGCAGGTTCCTTCCCCAGTCCAACTTGCTTTGTTGCCCAGATTACTCCTGGACTCAGCTTACCCCTACTTAAAATGCATTTTATATAAGACTATGGATTCATATGGACCTCATGAGACTTAATTCATGTCAGTCACACTGCTGAACTCTTCAAATTAAAAATATGGAGTGGCTGTAATTTAAAGGTACAATAATAAATAGCTTCACAATTTTTAGATAGTCCGTCCTCAGTAGAGCTGCATGGAAAACGTAGGAATGATAATAAATACATCATAAACATTAAAGAGCCATAAAATAGCCACATATAGATTCAATAAAACCTAATATAGAAATAATTCAAGCTGGGCTGAAAAACAAATACCTCACACTCTTGAGAGCTTTTGCAGTACCTCGGGATCCCAGAAAAGGGGGTTGATATCACAGCTGTGCTGAGTGTTTATTGAGACTGACACTTTCTTTGAAGGTCATTCTGCCATGATATTTTTGAAAGCTCTTTGAGTGGTCATGTATCAAACTTAATTTTCTTTTATAACTGAAATAGTCCACTGGAATTCTTTGATATTGCCAAGCCTGTTTTGAGACTAAAAGGAATCGTGTACCCCAGAGAAATAGAGATTGCACCATTTAGAGCTGAAATGACATGGACGAAACACTTTTTTTTCCCTCTTCTAGCTATGTTTGCTATGGTTACAACTTCAGAATCTCAGAGGTTCACTCAAGCTTTGAGATCAATATATTTTACAACAAAAAGGCTCCATGCCAGGAAGCTCCAAATATCAGAAGAATCTCAGTCTAGCATTCTGATAGTACTGTAAAAACATGCATTTTACTGAAAGTGAGCATCTCAAGTTCTTAAAGTTGTTTTTCTCAGTCGTCATGATTAGGAGGAAGAAGAGACACACAGGACAGAACGACTTTTCCATAAGCCCTTGATAGATTTGCAAGGTTGCTCCGTGGAGGGATTTTGCTGAGTATGTTTGGTCAGTTTTCAACCTCTGCCAGGGATGCAAGCCTGCCCTCAGGCTCCTCTCATACTGGAGGCACTGGAGTGCCAGGATCCTCTGCAGAGACTGGAGGAGCTCTGGGCTGTTCTGGTTTGCCAGGACTGCCACAGCTCTGAGGCACCTTTCTCCTACTGGGGTGCTTGGGTGTGCAGGCTGACACTGCAACCATAAAGGTGCACAATCAAAGTCCCTTTTCTATGTCCACTACCACCCCAGAGGGTCACTGAGATGGTGGGGGGTAAACGCAGAGTCCTTTCCCTTCCTCCCACCAAATGACATGCACAATGATCAGGCTGCTGATTGTAGAATCATAGGATCGTAGAATTATAGAATCATAGAACCGTAGAATGGTTTGTGTGGGAAGGGACCTTCAAAGGTCATCTAGTCCAACCTCCTGCAGTGAGCAGGGTTCAGCTAGATCACGTTGCTCAGAGCCCTGCCCAACCTCACTTTGAATGTTCCCGGGAACTTGGGGCCTCTACCACCTCTCTGGGCAACTTGTTCCAGGGTTTCACCATCCTCACTGTGTCCTGGGTCCAACATGGTGGAACCA
>NW_010400738.1:24785-48029 GCF_000710305.1 Buceros rhinoceros silvestris | reverse complement strand
CGACAGTCAGCGTCAGCCGGGGTGGCCCTAGGAAGAGGCCGGCTCTGGGCTTCCACCGCTGGGCTTGGTGTGAGGGGGGCAGGAAAGAGCCGGGAGATCACGGTGGTGTGACCCATTTCTCGCCTGTCCCCATCGCCCGTAAAGCCTCCCTCTGACACAGACTCAGTCCAGAGTCACTGGGTTCAGGCTGTGTTTGATAGTACAGGTTTTCCTTGGGGTCACCTAGAAGAGAGGGCCATTGGAGGGTGTTGCACGATCTGGGTGTGCTGTGAACTGTTTCAGTCACTTGGCCTCACAGGCTCAAGAATCTTGCCAGTTCCCCGTGGCTACAGATGCAACCTGCTACCCCACAGGCTGTGTCGAAGTCTGCAGGACCTTCGAGACATCCACTCTGCCTCCGAACGCTCCACCGCCCCCACACAGATGGCCCTGGAGGAGAGGCCGGGCTGGAGTATAAGCGGACTATGCTGTGACAGAAGGAGGAAGCCAATGACTACCTACAGCTGTCCTGTGCTTCCTGCCCCAAATCACGCCTGGGCAATCCTGAAATAGTCAAAGCTGTACTGAGAAGCTGGAAAACTGGGCTGGAGGGGGAAGACAGCTCTGTGTGGCTATGCAGAGAATAGGGCAGGCAGGAAGAGAAGCAGCAGAAAGCAAGCAGGCATCAAGCGGAAGCACTCTCCATAGCAAAGCGAACGCTTTGGACCCTAAAACACTCCTGCCCAGCCTTTATCTCCCCGTGTGCCTGCGTGTTCATGAATACTGGCTGCCCGCAGCACTGTAACCTGACTCAAAAATGTTGCAGCTGGGCAAGGTTTTTTCCAGTGGGTATGAGAGGAAGGAAGCTCTGCCTAATCTCACACAAGATACAGCCAGAAATGTTAGCTGCTAAGGGAACAAATGACTCCTTGTGGGAAAATGCATGGATCCAGTCATCAAAGCGTGCTTTAACGGAGGAGCACTGTCCTGGAGGATGGCTGCGCAGCAGCCAGGTTGCAGAGCAAGCCAGTTCCCAGTGTGCCCTGCCAGGGTTGGAGTCAGGGCTCCAGCAGGAGGGGGCTGGGCTCTGGCCAAAAGCTGGGGCATGTTATAGGAATTGTGTTTGTTGCTGTGGGAACGAAGGTGGCTCTGGCTGTGAATGAGGGCATAAGTGTAGGCTTTTCCCACATGGATTTGAGTGGGGGATTCCTCTGTGCCATGAAAAGTTTACCCATCTGATAGGTAACCTGCTGCTGCTTATGTCTTGTGAGCAGTAGGGCCCTGGGTGCTGCTTGTGTCTGGGATATTTGGAGATTCTTAACTTGCCTGAGGGTGCGAGGACACTGTGGCCCCCAGCTGCAGGGTTTTGTGGGGCTGGTCCTCCCTGCCTTAGGCCACCCCCTCAAGGATGGTGCGTTCCCAGGCAACGGGAGCACCAGGTGTTGCCAGTGATCACCTCCTTTCCGGCACAAAGGTCTGACACTGTCACCCCTGTACAACCCCAACACGTCCCAGCACCAGGAGAACTGGGATAAATCGATGCAGAATATGGTCTTGAAAGTGCCCTGGGGAATGCTGTAACAGCACCACGGCCGTATGGCCAAGTAGTGCAGGAAGCTGGGTCTGGATCTGGACAGATCAGCCTGGACGAGCCCAGTGTCTTTCTTTCCATAAGTGTCACATCTGACCAAGTCCTCAGTCACAGGGGACACTGGCCTTTGGCCGAACTCAAGAGGCGGGTCACTCTGCATCATACTGTGAAGAGCAGCAATCTAACGTTAGGTTTTAAGTTTAATTATACGCAGTTTAAATCTATAGAAGAATGTTTAAGAAGTTGTTAAATTAGCAAAGCCAAATTCTCAAAGATTGGGGGCCTTGTTTGTGTAGCTGTGGAACTTCGCCTGTCTTTATTTGTCTCCGTTGTACACACGCCTTATGAAGTAATCATTAATGAAGTTACTTCGTGCTCGAATTACTGCCTGCTGGCTCTGCCGTAGGTTGCTTGCCACCTGCATGAGTAGTGCCTGGAAAGTGAGGCAGACATTCAGTATTTCATTTCCTCCTCGTGAGGTATGTCGTGGCCCTAGCCCTAATTTGCTGTACAGTATTAGCACAGAATTATCCTTTTCCTCACAGCCTTTTTTTTTTTTTTTTGGTGACTTCTACTGCCACAGTACCTGAATATCTCAGAAAAATGTATGAATTTATATTTTTCTTATAACCTCACAGTTAGGCAGAAGGATATTATTATATTCAGTTTCTGGGTGACAATTTCTTCCGAGGACCAGAATTCATGCAAAAACATCATAGTTCCACAAAGTGCCCAGAATGACAGACACAGAGTGGCTTTCAGGAGAGGTACTAACCACCCGCAGCACCCATTGCCTCCCGATGGGACTGCTGGCACTGGAAACTGTTGGAAATCAGACTCCAGCATGGGGACACTCCTGACGGCCGCTGTGGGGCCAGAGTTTCACCTGAGGGATCAGAGCTGGAGCACGGAGAAAATAAATAATAAACAACAGTGACCATAAAGTCGAGTTTAAATTATTTCCCGGCTTTGCAGAGGACACCCATACAACAGCTAGAACAACTCCATTGCCTCAAACATCTTGGGTACGAATGCAGCCTCTCGCTTTTTGCCAGCTGTGGGATCAGCTCCACAGAGTGTTTGGATACATGAGGAATGGGTTTGCTGGGATTTCTTTTGCTTGAGCCTGCATCTACCAAGAGGGATAACCAAGGACCAGTGTCATTTCTACAGTTACTGACAGGGTCTGTTAAAATTCAGTCACCGGTTTTTAACTGCCCCTGATTGTTTGTCCTGCAGTCAATAAAGGCTTAAGATTTCCAATATACCTTGAGCATAATATAAGCCTGTGTCATCCTTTTCAAATACATTCCACAAGATAAAAAATGCTTAGAATATGTTTTTAGAGACAATTTCTCCTTTAACTCATCTCACTGAAGACTGAATGTTGAATGATGCTGGTGAAAAAATGTCGAACTGAACAAATTTTTGCTATCGCTATTTCCATTTTTCTTGAAGGCTGTTTTTAAAGTATTTTATGAATGGTTTTTATTCCCACTGCATAAATGGATTTCTGATTTTCCAAAGAAGAAATGGACTAATTATTTATAAATACCATCAAAATTAGCTCTCCAAACAATGTCTGTAATTGGCAGCTGAAAGAAACTCCATAGAAAAGCTCTCTGAATTTCTTTTTTTTTTTTTAAAAAAGGCAGACCTAATGCAAACTTGACCTAGAAAATTGCTTGGAAAAAAGAAAAAAGATGAAACAGTTTGTGACATAATCCAACTGATTATGTTTTTGATGCAGAACCTCTAAAATGAGACATGATAATAGGCATACCACACCTGAGTACTTGGAAATGTAATCTTTAGGAGTCAAAATCATAATTTCTGCTTAATTCCGTATTAGGAACAGTTCTAGCAGTTCTTGTGTGACTTGGATAGGACATTACACTATAGAGAACATCTCACAAAACCAAGATATAAATTCTGTAATATTTTTCTGACACATATCTTCATGACAAAAAGGCCAACATGTTGAGTTACCACCACCGGGTGATTTCATTTGTATGCACACGCATGCATGTGCATGCAGCCACATCCACTGTACATACATTTATAACAGGTCTGATCTTGAAGCGTTGTTGCACAGGTTATATGATATTTAGGAATTTCCAGAAGGATAAGCCTGTTTCAGAGCCTTTGGTGGTTAAAGAGATTCTTGGCACTTAATGAGGCTTTGGATCAGGGGTCCAGTTGCTGACGCCAGGAGCTGGCAGACATTTTTATCTGTATGATAATGTCACTCTTCCCTGCTGTTTGTCACTGTCTTATAGGCAGTAACTTGGTGAGCACAGATTTAAAAGTATTAACCTTCCAGCCTGCCAGTCTGGAGCTGTCATGGGCTTAGTTAGGAGGAAATACAAACAGCTTTATAGGTTTGCATGAGGAAATCCCCATTCCTGGTGCCAAGTGGGCAAAGACAAATGTCTGCTGAGTGTTGGAGCTGCAGGGCTAAGGGGAATGCAGCAGAGGGTATCCAATGCTCGTATTGGGTAGACCTTTTTTCCTCAGAAAGGTAACAAAAACCTCTCTAATTTCTGTCAAAATGATGTTTACTTTTCAAAATCAATGTATCTTTTTTTTTTTTAATGTGAATATTGGTGTACATTGTGTACAAAGTTTCTGTAGAAGGCAACTATTTATTTGCAGACTTTAATGAACTGCTTTACCACCCAATACAGGTGAAGTTGTAAGAAAGGACTGAGTCTGTCCCACCACTGTGGCCACAAAGCGCCCTGCACCATTCAGGTCGAGGCTGGCGTCAGAGGTGACTGCGCTATTTCCCCTCTGTCGCCCATGGCATCTGTCCAGGCTGCATTCCTGAGCAGCCACAGGCAATAAAGGGGAGGTATCTCTACTTGGAAGCAGAGAAAAAGTGGTTTTTTTCTAATGTGGCACAGCGTGGCATCTTCCCAGGCTGAATTCCTGACCAGCCACAGGCAATAAAGGGGAGGTATCTCTACTTGGAAGCAGAGAAAAAGTGGTTTTTTTCTAATGTGGCACAGCTTAAATAAGTGGCTCAGAGGCAGACTTCCTACCAGCATGTAGAAAACATTAACAATAAAAGTGTTTCTTATGGAGATATAAGACTGAATAATAGTTGATGGGAAAGAGATTTAGAAGAGAAGAATATTGACTGACCATGAGGAAAAAAAATCCCAATATCAAATCAGATAAAGTGTACCAGATAGAGGTAATGGCATTGAATGGGAATTTTTGATAAGTCTTCACATTTAAGGTAGTGAGATCTACTTTGCACTTAAAGCTGGAATTCAGCCTCCCTCTTAGGCATAATAAATTTAAAAAACATACTCTTTGGACATTGAGTAAATATTTTGGTAATTAAAATAATAAGACATCCATCAATAAATTTCCTATCTATGTTGTTCTTTTTATTATACAAAATTACTTTATTTACAAGATGACACAGATACTTTTCCCATATGAAAATACAAAGCTAAAGCAGTGGAAAGAAATAAACAATAAACAGCCACACAATAGACTCCAAAATATCAAAAATAATCATTGAACAAATTAGGCATCGCATTCTGTTTGCCACCATATGAGACGAAACCTGCGTGGTTTGTCAAAGCGACTGTTGAAGCGGTGAAGAGAAGTGATAAGGCCAAGGTCCAAATCACCAAAGTGACTTGGGAACCCAGTTTCTAGTCAACTCCCTAAATGCTTCTGAGGACCCATGTCTAACATTGTTTGGCTTATCTGTAAGCGACACAGTTAATTTGACTCACTGGATTAAATAGAAAAAATGAAAATGGATTTGCATCAGGAAAACACCATGAAATCATGAAAATATGAAAGAATGTTTTACAGAAGCAGCAAAAACTGCATCAGTTTGATCATTCAGACAGTCACATACAGCATAACTCACGCTGGTATTTCCAAGCACCTGAGTTTCACCTCTAATATGCTATTGCGATTTGAGGCAAATTATGTTGTTTCATTTCTCTTTACATTTCCACTCACAAATATAACCATTTAAAGGAGTAAAATGCTGAAGCGGTGATGTCTAGAGACCAAGGACAAAAGCCATCTCTGCACTAGTGAGCCCTGCAGGACATCTGCAAATAGCTTTGCGTGAAAGAACCAAGCAGAAGGGGCTTTGCTACTCCAAGCCTGCAGTGCCTGCTGAAATCCCCTCATGAAAAGCAAACTTCTGCACAGTCAGCAGTAATAATACTTAGAGAGCAGACGTTTACCTTTCATGCTGCATTAAGTGTCAACAAAACTAAACTTACATGAGGCTGGAGTGAATTTTTGCCTCAGTTTGAGTACATGAAAAATTGTCGTTTCCCCAAGAAATACTGGCAAGGTAAATTGGAACATTCCTCATCATTCCTTCCCCAGTTCTCCCGTTTCTTCCATCCAGAAAGTCCATCCTCTATGTAATCAGCAACAGCAATACTTTTCTTTTGCTTCAGACCATATTCTACAGATGAAGAAATCTGCATCCACCCACTCTGCTACCCCGCTCTATTTCAGTCTCTATTCTCTGTTGAAGCTGTGGTGTCTCAGAGAAAATCCAGTCCCTCTCTTTCTCATAATCTCTGATGGTGCACAGTCTGCTGACCTCATGTAGCTCCTTAATTGGGTGACACAGAACTTGAATGAGCACACATCTATAGGCTAGACGACCACCTCCTGATGCCCCAGCCTCCATCGGAGGTCCTAGGCATCCCCTGTGGCCCAAGACGTGGACAGCTGCATCCTCATTCAGGAGCTCTGCCTGGGCCAAGGCTTCTGGCCCTTCTTGAGCAGAGTGGAGGGACCAGATGACCTCCAGAGGTCCCACCCAGTGTGGTCTCCAAACTCAGCCATGCTGTGATCCTGTTAAAGGGAAACTGCTGCAGTGCCTGCTGGAGACCGTGCCCTGTGGTCCATCACCCCCCTTGCTGAGGACATGGATGCTGCTGTTCAGAGCAGAGTCACTGTGCATCCTTCTGCACAAATTGCTGCAGAAACTGCCACATCTGTTTGCTGCCTCCTTTATAAAATGTTTTCCTGATTGTGCCATTTAACCTTTCAGTAGCCTTATATCAGGCCTTGTATGTAGATCTTTAACAGCCCGTTCATTAGCATGAGCAGCCGCTGCATGAGACCTTGCTGCCCCACGCCAGCCTAGGTGAGTGTGAGGATGGAGATAACCTTCCAGCTTGTCAGGAGACTGTCTGTTAGCTGGACAGCCTGCTCAGAGAGAAAGGCAGATTGCATGTGGATCAAGGGGTGAGGCACAGCATTCCTGACCAGGAGAGCAAGAATCCCCATCCCTTGGTGTTTCCCTGAGCAGATGCCGGTGGGTGATGGGCTGCTCACCCAGTGAGGCCCATGGGCTCACCAAGGTGCACAGGTCCTCTGGCGGTGGGATCACCTCAGCTACATCATAGTTACAGAGCTGGCTGCAGGCAGCTCCTATGCCATACTAGCAATTTCACCTCCTGTGTGGCCTTGCTTTTATCTAACTGTGCATCAAGAACTTCTCCTGTGTGGGTCCTTTAGGAATAGAGATGTTTTCTTGTGAGAAAATCCTACAGCAGCTCTATGATCGAAAGGGGAAGAGTGTCTCTCCATGGACAG
The DNA here is from genome assembly GCF_000710305.1 of Buceros rhinoceros silvestris. Lineage (NCBI taxonomy): Eukaryota > Metazoa > Chordata > Aves > Bucerotiformes > Bucerotidae > Buceros > Buceros rhinoceros. The sequence goes on along the minus strand of NW_010400738.1, from coordinate 40,861 downwards.
GATCTGTTCTGTGCAGCATCCCTTGAGAGAACCCATCTGGGCTCCATCCAATGCTGCATGAACATGAGATGCCCAGCATCTGTGGGGATGGAAGATGTACTCACTATCCATATGCCTCTTCTTATCTTGTCTTACAAAACCTGCTATTTTATGAAGCCATTTGTTGTCTGGCCTTTCTTGTTGAGATGCATAAGAAGCCTTGCTCCATTCCTCTCTCCCCTCATCTCACTCCCTCCCAGGGAGGGCTGCACAACCGCCTCCTCTGCCGTTTCTCGCTCCATGTGCCAGCTGCCGTGACCCTGCCCCTGGGCCCACTGCCCCCTGCACCCTTAGCTCACTTCCCACCTCACAGCCCTGAGAGCCAGCCCGTAGAAAGACTTGGAGATGCTAGTGAGATGGCATAGAGTCCAAGTACTGGGAGCTGAAAGACTGTCACCCCACCTCAGTGCTTGGTGTGTTTGCACTGCATTTACATTTCTCAAACTATATTGTGTTTTTACTTTTTTTAAAAAGAAAGTGCTATAGAAGTTGGCAGATCTATGCTGAAAAGTTGCCTCATACAGAAAACAGCTATACGGAACTGGGGGGCTGCGTATCATTCCCAGACTATTCATGGTACACGCAGTACATGTGCTTGGTAAATGCTACCGAGTCACCCAAAAATGTGTAGCAAGCAAGAACAAGGGGAGCTGCTGAGATGACTTCTACCCAGCCACGTTTGTGCTCCTTGTTTAGCACTTTGTGAGAATGTCTTTAAATTATTCCAATTTCAATGGCCTTATGCCTGGTTTGGTTTCGGGTTTTTTTTGACTGTCATTAGTCATTACCTGACTTGTATTGGAAGTGCTCAGGATCAGGGGAAGCCAAGGCATTTTGTTTCAGCTGTTTACATGAGCTCTGTGACAGATGGCAGAACTTTGTACTTAATGAGAAGTTTTTCCAGCCTGGGTCTCCAGTGAGAGAGCACTCCCTAAGCCTGCAGCAACACCAAGGTCACTGTGGTAGGACAACCTCAGGGGGGTATCAGGAGAAAGCACGAGCCCTGGGGTGGGCTGTAACAGTCTGCTCACACCATGAGCTTAATAGATGATGTTGTTACCTCTAGCACAGTTCTACCTTTTGAACAGCAGGGCATAATAATAAGGATGGCAAAAAAAAAGGATAAAGCTTTAGCCTCGAGGAAAAGTGAAAAAGAAGCTGGAGCATTCGTGTTGGAGCCAAAAAAAAATTGTGTTATTTACTTGGACTTTATTAGAGCCTACATTCAACTGTATCAAACATTAGTCATCTTTACAGAGTTTTTAGCAGAAAAGAATTACTAACTTAATTATAATAAACCCAACATTCTTACTTTATAATACAGTACAAAACCAACTAAAATATTGGCATGTAAACTCTAAAACCAAAGAGCCAGCGTCTGACCATGTTTGGCTGATGGAATCTGTAATAATTCTGTCATGCTTGGGTATATTTTTCCAAATATATGCCAATGGAATTGTTATCACAACCTTTTCCAAATTCTCCTGATAAAAGGCATCCATGTGAATAAAAAATCATGGCATAAGGTAATGATTAGCTTTAGGATGTGCAAGAATCATTCTGATTTCTATCTTGTATGTTTGACACTTTCTGTATCAAAATTTTTATCTAGAAATATTTTCTGATCCCCTTTTGAATACGTGACATTTGTTAGGATGTAACCACAGATTTTCTTTTACTGTATGAAAGACTGATGTTCTAGAAAATCCTAAGAAAATCTTTTAAACATGATATTTTTTAAAAAAATGATTCTTTTTTTTTCTGAGATCTGTGAAGAGAATGTATTTTCCTTCTTGCTATTTCCATCACATACTGGAAAATTTTATTTACCTTTATTTAACAAATTCATGAGTCAGAGAATTCCTAAAATAAACCTCTCTCTCTCTAGACATGCAAAGCATTACAGGAGTTGTCCTGACTGATAGAAATTGTTAAATTTCTATTGGAAAAAAAAAATCTTTGATTATTTGCATCTTCTGAGGGTTTTCCTCTAGACTGTGAGAAAGAAAGTGGCATTTATTTGATATTCTTGGTAAACTATGACATAGATTAATTTTGCTGTCTTCTTGTAGCCAGATTTCCAATGTTGGAAATCTGATCTGCCTTTTTCAGTGCTGCAGTTTAAATACAAATGGAATAAATTTTAGTTGGGTGTCCATGAAAAAGAATCTGAGACCTCTTGGGCAGTATTTTTCCTTTCTGTTGGTTTGTGTTTGTTTGTTTGTTTGTTTGTTTTGCTTTTATGGTATACAAACAAGATCTACTTTACTGTTTTATCACAGGTAATTGCAAAAAAATCTTTCCAGATATTAAAAATAGCTAATCTTCATGTATCTTTGTAAAATACCTGGGTTTTTTTCCTATTTTCTGGATCAGTATTATTCCACATGCTGTTATTTCCATTTGTCCAGAACTCTTTTTTTTTTTTTTTTTTTTTTTTTTTTTTTTTTTTTTTTTTTTTTTTTTTTTTTCCAAAAGAGATCATTAGATGCAAATTGACAATATGTTGGAAAAAGCTTTAATAAATAAAGAATGACTGCTGGGGGTTTTGCCATTATTTCACATCAGTGTTCACTTCCAAATGAAAACATCAAGTTATTTTTATGAACAGCCTATTAGTTTGTTCTAATAAACAGTGTCATTTGTCCTTTTGTCGTTTGTCTTTTTGTCCATATTTTTTCATATAGCAGTTCCCTTTCTTTCCTTTCTTTCCAGTTACCTTAAGTCCTACCTTGATTCTTACAATCACAGCATGACGTGCATATTTTACTTTTCAGTACATACATGGCCTTCCTTCTGCTTTTAGCTTGTGTATATTTTGGGCTTTCAAAACTTTAGAAATTAAGGATCTCAAATGTGTTAACTGTTGTTTTGCTAAGTGATCCACCTAATTCTGAGTATGACTGAATTCTAAATAAGATATAATGGCAACCCAAATACTATACACAGCTAGAAAATATATTGACCTACATAATTGTAGGTTATTTCAGTTGTTTAGTATTTCTATCTAACAGCTATAAAAGGAGAATCCCGTTTTAACTCAAAAGTCCTCTTGAATGTTGCAACTTGAGATAATCTATTTTAGTGTTTACATTTTTGTGAAAGCTCTGTTGATTTATGTCTCATTTGACAAGAAGGTATCTGATAAAGTCTCTTTTGAGTTATAGGATAGGAAGATTAAAGAAACTTAAAGTTTTCACATCTTTGGAGCATGAAGTTGGTCTCCAAATCCAAGTTAAGCATCATAAACCAGAGGTCACCTGCCTTGCAAATGTGCTAATTCCCAGCTGTTGTGGACATGAGTTGATCTCACTCATCACAGTATCCCACTGAAATCCTCATGTCTTGTCCTATCTGTTCTCTGTTACATGTGATGTGTCCTCTCATCACATATTCCCTCGCCTAGTTCTCTTTCCCCAAATTTTGACCCCAAACCTTTCTCCTTAAACCCTTTCGACAAACCTCTGTGTATGCTAAATAATTTTAAATTCTATACAGACTTTTAAAAGACGAGACCTTTTAAACTTTTCAAACTTGACCATCACCCATTCTTCCTATTCTATTCTCCCATAGCCTCCATTTTTCCCATGGTGTATTGTTTCCCCTGTGTCCTACCTTATTTAGAGATCTACATTATGAAGTTTCTATAAAGAGATTCTCCATTTTGCCTTCTTCACAAACAGTAATTTATTCCAGACGATGCAAGTCTTTTATGTCTGAGCAAATACTTTATTAAAACCTTGCCTGTAGCAAAGCATGACAATTGCTCGCCATCCTGTAAATCGGGTTGAGTTTGGTCATTTGCAGTTTTTCCCTTAGAGTTAGTGGCAAGTTGGTCACCTACAACTTTCTTCAATGAAACTAAAATTTTTATTTACCAAGAGAAGAAAAGGTCACTGTAGAATATGTTTTAAAGGAAAAATACTCCATAGAACTGTCTGTGTTGCTTAACACTCTAACATCTCCCTAACATCACCCTAGCATCATCGTAACATGTTAGCAGCACTAAGTAGATCTACCTTCTCCAGCTTCGACTACTTGAAGCTGGCTCCTCCTCTTGCTTTTCTCAGAGGTCAACCTTTTCAACCTTTACAAGTTCTTCGTGTTCCTTTTCCAGTATACCTGTGGCTGAAATCCCTAGCACTAAGTCCTGTTTCTCCAGCTGTCCGTACTGTGGACCATCCCACCCTTCCTTCTCATCTCCATGTTCTTTCTGTAGAAGAGGAGCACAGTGGAAGGTAACGCATTTCTCCTTTCTACCTTCCCCTGCCTCATGAATCCTCTCCTACTGTGGAGCCAGGGATACACATGCTATGCCGCAAGACCAAAGGTGATCTGAGGTCCAGTAACCTGAATGCAACTTAAGATGGAAGACTTTGCACTGAATTTCTGGCCAAACACTTCTGTCCTGCCAGCTCTACACTGGAGAGCTGTTACCTGCAGCTGAGGTGCAGAGCGGGTTGGTCCATTTTGTTATTTCTTAAATTGCTGCAGTAAGTTTTGCCTGAGTTTTTTGATCAATCCCCTCAATCCATAGAGCAAATATAATAACCAGCCACAACATTCATAAATGGGGACTCTTCTTATCTGTCAGAAATGTTATTATTTCCTGTACTGTTTTATTTTTCAGCAGCCACGTTGTAAGATACTGATTTTTTAGAACTGGCATCTTTTATTACAAGATGTTGTGATATTCCTACATTTAGTAAGCGACAGAGTTCCTTCAAGGCAAGTACAGCTATGTTTTCAATTAAAGCATGATTACCATTCCCATCTCACTGACAGACATTGGAGGGGAAGAATATATACTGTATTTTCATCCATTTTGTATTCAACGCTGAGGTATTTGAGTACCACTCCTCAGTGGGCGGGGACACTGTGTCTCAGCGCCTATACAGCTTCTCACAACAAACACGAATTTGCACGAGCACATCTAGCTCTCAGAAGTGTACCCATCTTTTCAATGCTGTTTGGTTTCAAGTACTCACCGATCGCAGTCATTCTACGCCATTTAGGTAAGACCTGTTACCCCAATGTTCTCCTCCACTTCTGAGCACTGGGTTTGGTTTGATCTGTTTGAGCAAGTGCCCTCCCACGCGAGGGCAAGTCAGAGATGCTATCCTGGTCTTCACTACCTGGAAACCTATTGCTCTGACTTAGAGGTAATTTGGTCCCGTTCCTGAGTCCAGCAGGATTTTTACATTTATTGTTAGTATCTCTAAAAAAAGCATTGTCCTTATACAAATCATTTTGGTGACACTTAGAAGTGCAGGTTATGTTTTATTTTTGTTTGGCTATAGTGTGGTTTAAAGTAAACTTGGTTTGTTTTGCTGAGCATCACTTATGAAGGCCTGGAAGGAGGTAATGGAGTTAGTTGTCCGAATGTGATGTGCTCCGAGGCCTGCGTGTGCTGGTGTTGCCCTGTATAAGCTGTACTATATACAGGGTGTGTGGTGGAAGTTGGGTAGCACACAGCATGGCTTTTACCACAGTATGCTGAGGTTGTAACTTTGCTAATGACAAACCTTGAGTTAATTTAATCTCTGAGGTAGAAGTTAAGTCATTTTGCTTTTTCAAACGTAGGGCTGTCAGGAGTCCTGGGGACAGTCCTGAGTTTGGCCAGCTATATAAAAACAAATCATCCAACACTTTATGAGAGGTTCTAGAAACTTTTCCCAGAGCTGCTTTGGTACCACCTCCACATCCTGACCTCAGCCTCCCACTGACAGGCTGGACAGAGCCCTATATGGAGAGTTTTCTCAGAACTTGCCAAATGGATCTCCTTATTTCTTCTCCTTGTTGAAAATAGCTTCCGCCTGCAGGTTGCTTTTTGCTGTGCTATGAAGGCACATGTATTCTCTGCTAATGAAATATGATGATAGCCTTGCTGATTTTGCCCCCTTCCTTCATTTTCTTCTTTGTTGTTCAGCTGAGGCTGATTTTCAAACCTTTTCAAGAAATTTTAATGAGAAAGAATTTTTGCATGGATCATCCTCCCTCCCACTCGCAGTGATTGTTATGATTTTATCCTGTTATTTGAGGTAAAAATATTTCTAAGGAGACATTACTTATGTGCAGAATTACTTGCGAAAAGGTTTCTTCTCCCACTACTATTTCAGTTTATCAGGTAGGATCAAACTAAAATGGCAAATCCCATATGTAATTTGCAGGCTGTAAACCACATATAATAATACCATTTTGAAATCCAGCAGCAGACATAGGAGGGATTGGATGACTCAGAGGAATAAAAAAGGCTGGGTGAGTATCTGGAAACATTTTCTTGGTCAGTCTGTAAAAGATTAAACACAATTTCCCCCAGGAGAGAAAAAAAAATATTTCAGTAGCTTGAAACTTTGAAAACAAGGTTGGATGCGGTAGCTTATAGGGGGAAAATGTTGCACTAAAGCAGATAATAAGTAAAAGGTTTTGAGAGTCCTTTCTGATGTGTCATCTCTATGGCAGGGTAATTAGGTATGTGCACAATTACAAAGCAAATGGCATGCACGATGATGTTTTCCTCAGTCAGATTTGTTTTTCTGTTCTTCTAATTTGGCTTTAATTAATGCTAACGCAAATAGGTTTTTTTCTGAATATAAGCACAGATATAGTCTGCATTAAGGTTTTTAATCATGCTGTGATGCACTTGGATAATTTCTATTAGTATGAGGGACAATACCACTTTTCTCTTTATTTGTGCAAGTGGAGCAAATGGACCCGAGTATGACACCGATAGTTGTGCTTTGCGGCATGTGTGAAAATTAGGAAAGGGAATTAACAACCGAAACATGAAAGATAATATTAAACAACTCTAGCTTTAAGTCCTGACCTTCCTACCCATAATTCCTGTCAGGAGGCTTTGAAGTCTGGTACTAAAAGCTTGGAAGCTGAAAACAGCATTTCACAGGTATTAGCATGATAATTAGGAGTCTGTTTTACACATCATCTTAATTTGAAAGTAAGTAATCAGAGTTTAGATGACACTTTGCTTAATTATATTGTGTTTGACATGAAAGTAAATTAATAGCAAATTGATTTCCACCATCTGCTGCTATTAGCACCGAGAAAAACAAGAACTTCAAATGCCACATCTTTATCCATTTTTAATATTGTTATATAAAATAGGTGTTGCATCTTTGTAAGAAACAGCACAATGCACTCAGTGGAGGAATAAAGCAGCCAAAATAGTTCTCTAGAGACACAGGGGAAACCTTTGGGACAGTGGGAGCAGAAGACAGTTCGTGGGGTGTATGATTGGGACTGAGCCCGTAGCCCCAGCACTACCCACAACATGCAAGGCAAAAGCAGAATCCTGAGTGTCACACATTCCTGACCGTGTCCTAGAGTATTTTGGGTGCGACTGTATGAGAAAGGGAGAGAGTCCCACTGCAAACACTTGATCCCTGACAACATGGAGAGAATTGGAAACTACGAGCCCATGTGTTCAGGTTTGTTGCTAACCAAGGCTGAGATATCTGGCACTGTTAGCATCCCTCAGCTTTACAGAGGTTAAGGGAGAGACTCTTTGGAAATCTTCTGCCTTTGATATTGGGGGGGATTTTTAATCTCACAATGCGAATTATTTCACAATTTAAATATAGGAAACATTATCACTCTAGTATTTTTCTTATGAGGAATACGTAATGGGAAATTGCTTCCTCTCCTGAAGAGCATGGCTTTCTATTTAAAGTATACAATTCACATCCAGCATAAAAGAATACAGTGAGACCGAGTTACAGCAATAAAGCAGTGAAGGTATTTTTAAGTGCAAATGCTTGTTTGCTTTCACAACACAATTTGAAAAATCTGGACTCTTTCAAAGGCGAACAGCATTCCCCACGTAAAGCTGTTAAGGGTCTCTCACACAGTGGGCACACTTCATTTAAAACCTAGGCCTGTCTTGCCTCCAGCAAACACATCCTATTCCTGTGATCTGATAAAAACTGGGACAGGCTGTGCTCATATTGTCGAGGAGTGGCGTTTTTACAATATTCACAGTCCTAAGACTGTAATACAGAGACCCATGGTAAAGGTGGGTCATGTGCGGCACCAGTTCATGGTAGCCTGCGGGTAAAACGGAACTGCCATGTAATATCCCTTGAGGTTAAGGGCCTTTGAGAACACTTTTTCAAATACTGTGAACACTCTAACATCATAGCTCTTTTTCTCATTTTACTAAGCAACGTGCATATTTGCGCTGTCTTCTTTGCCTTTGGCTAATGGTTTTCAGACCATTTCTGAGAGCAGATTAGCTAAAATAAATTCTTTTAGAGAACTTGGAAAATATTCCAGCCCGAGAAAATAAAAAAGCCCAAATGCAAAAACACCAGCAATGAAGCGGAAAACAGCCAGGTTGCACAGAGGCAGAGCTCAGAGTCCTGCAGCCAGCAGTGACCAAGGCATGAACTACCACCAACCGTTAGTGCCTTGCGGGATTCTTGCAGAACAGATTTTGGCCATTTCTCATTGCTCTTGCTCTGTGCCACCTGAGCCTTCTCTCCAAGTCCCCACCCTGGTCATAACGGTAAACAGGGTTAGCTAGCAATCTACAGAAATTATAGACTTTAGGGGTTGTGATTCTCCAGGATCCCAAATGGGCATCTGTTTGAGCCCCTAGGAGACAAAAAAATAAAAGCATTTTGCCAAGGAATGCAGTGTTACCAGTTCTGGAAAGCAGAAGCAAGGCAATTTCCCCCACAACCTCTAAGACTCCTGAAGCGTTATGGAGACTTTGACTCTAAGAAAGCATCAGTATCTCCTTGCGAAAAACACTACCCTCAGCAAACAGCAAAACACTGTTTACTTCCCCTGTTTTTTCTCTCAGTCATTCCTCATGCCAGATTTGTAATTGGAGTACGTGGGTTTCCACCTCACATAAAGACTGGGGCTCGGTCTCCTCCTCAGCTGCAGGTTTCCTGCCTGTGATCATCAGCCACCTCAGGCACATTGGTTGTTCTGGCCATGCCGCAAACAGGGCAGAGCAGAGACAGGATTTCCTTTAAACTGCTATCTCTGTGCTTTGGCTTATGGTGACAGACTTTAAATATATTAGTAAGGAATATAATTTTATAAAAGCTTCTCAGCACCCTTCTTAGTGAGTTTATTAAAGCATATTGCATCTTGCTAATTATGAAACTTAATTATATTTAACATATATGCCATCCTTAGAAGGGATATACTCATGCCTTTGATTTATGCTGCAGTGACTATTTCAGCTACATGTATCATAGGTTTAAGTAGGTTTGTGAAGATAAAAGATATCAACCTTACAAATGATTCTGTTAGCTAACACCAACCAACAAATTAATTCAGGCCACATAACTCCAGTGACAAAATTCAGGTGATCTCTTTATAAAAATTATCTTTAACATCCTATTTCATTTTCAGACAGTATTTGAATAACTCCTGAGAATGGCTGTGAAACTAAGACCAGTTTATCAGTTATCACTTTCACAAAAGAGTAAGTCCATTTAAGTCCATTTACCCTTGAAGGTCTCTCAGATCAGGTGAGGGAAAAGTTTGAATGGAAGAACTGGAAATAATTTCTCTTTCTCTCTCTCTCTCTTTTTTAAACATTCAAATAAATGGGTAGTGGTTGTGTTTAAATAGAAAAATGCAAATACTATTCATGAACTAAATTTCCCTCTCATAAACATCCCAAATCTGATTTTACAGCAACACCAAAAAAGATGTTTAGAATCTGTGATGAATTTTTCTCTGAGCCTTATTTTGTACTCCCTCCCAGATTTCCTTGCTGCTCACTTGTGGAACATTATATTAGGTGACACATTGCTATAGTTCTCCTATACACTATCACGTAGCATGACGAGAAGGAGGTCCAGGTCCAGAAGACTAGGTCAAAAATTCAGGCAAAAAGACCTGGCCTTCTGAAACAGTCTTCAGGTTTATGCTTGCCGTTAAGCATTGGAAGAAGGAACCCAGAACATAACCACTTTGGGGTATTTTTTACGATTCTCTGTGTAACCAGTTTTAGACACTTTTTTATCAGCCTTTCAACAGACCATCCTGGGTTTCCCATCTTAGTGGCCACTTGCTTTGTGAAACTCTAAAGCCAGAGAAGCCAGACGTGGCTTTGTAATAATTACAATTTTAACTGGACAAGTATGTGAGAAAAAATGAATCATGTTGTACCAGAAAATAAAGGCAAATCACTGCTTTTAACCGAAGAAATAGATTTGCTGTGCTGGATTTCCATGAGAAGACTGGAATGTTTCCACCCCAAAGTGAAAGCAGTAGCTGCTGCAGTTATATCGTACAACTGCAGAATCGGCGTGACGTCCCCTGGCTGGCTGTGGGCTTTCCCTCTGCCAGACACAGTGTGTGTGATAAAAAATTAAGAGATTAAATTTAGAGGCTTAGATTTTTACAAAACCTGTTTGGTGTGAAATTCTAGGGGGGTGGTGTTTCCAAATGGTGTTAGAAGTAGGCAGAAATTATTAACTGATCCTGCACATCTACTTTGCGCCTTTAGCACAAAAAGAATGTACCTTTCTTACTTCATTAAATATGTAGTTAAAAAAAAATAAAGTAAAAAATGTAAGAAAATGTTTCCAGCCTCTCTTAAAGTGACTTTACCACAATAGCATCAGAATTTTTATGACTGGATGCTCTGACCTATGTAGTCAGCATAGAAAGAGTCAAGGAAGAAAAATATCTTACTCTCCTGGGTCTGCCTGAACTGGGAATTTAGACTATTATTCTCACTGGAGCACAAGGTAGACTTACCTTTTCTTTAACACAAGAAATAAGGAAAAGATGTCCCTGAATTTGGGGAAAGCCTGCAAAATCTTATCCAGTCAATGGTCATGTTAAGAAGCACAGGTTCATTTCGTTGGTGTGATCCTATGAATAAAAGATGAGTCTGTTATACCTGTATTGCACCTCTATTTTTAAAAGGTTATGGTCCTTGACATGCAGGATGGCCAACAAAGGCACACTTGTCATTTTTACTTACCAATTCTTGTCTCTAACTGTAATGCTGTGACATTCCATTGCAAATCCTTGAGGGAATACAGCCTCCCAAACACAAAATGTGTTCTGAAGTGATTTGCAATGTAAAAGTACAATTGCAATGGTCCAGACGCCCGGGACAATTTTTCTAGCAGTCATACTTGTATAAATCCCCAACTGGCAGCAGAGCTGTTTCTATTAAACCGGTAGCCCTGTGAACACCACACCTCAGGAGGCCTGCTTGCTTTCAGAGGGATCTCCCCACTGCGGTGCGGTCAATAGAGACGTGCTCTGATGGAGGACAAGGCTCCCTGGTATCTGATAAGGCATGAACACCAGATGAAGTTTTCCTGAAGGTGGGACATGGAGACAGCATCTGTCAACCTGGATGGGGTGCCTTGAATGAGGGCACAGATAGCCATGTCCATATTAGCGAGAAAATGTAGACTAATAGGACTGGGTCTATAGGGAGAAACAGGACATTATGGTCTCTGCTGTCTATATTTGAGGGATTTTTGAGCATCCCTTGCCTGCTGTCGTGGACTATATGCCCATATGTGACTGAAGTACATTAAAGACAATGCTGGAGAGCATCTCCTGGTTCAGTTTCATCTGAAAGGAATTGCTTTCATACACACTGAGACCAACTCATGACATGAAACTACACAGAGTGGGCAAATGGGAAATTTGCTTAAAAATTAGTGCTTCAGAAAAATGCTGGAGTACTACCATACAGACGGTCTCTCTCCTTTCTCACCCGCTTTCTTCTAAGGTAAGGAAGCTCACATCTCTGAAACATCTGTCTTTTTTTTTTCCCCAAATTTGCATGAAATACAGTTACAGACAGAGTCCTTGGCTGTGACTTGTGTTCAAAGGTTTTTAGAGGGAATGAAACACATGCACGTATATGCTACATACGTTAACTGGGGACAGCATAAAGTTACAAGGGCATTTCTGTCACAGATATGAGCATAAAAGTTAACTCTTAGGGCCAGGATGTCAATTTATTTTAATGTTACTGACTTTGGAGTAGATGTGGTGTTTTACCCAAGTCAGAGACTTTGACCCTTATGTTTACAAAGTGCAAACTCATTTAACTCGATTGATCTGAGAAAGATCCCTGATTAAAAAGACTTTATTAGGGATAGCTGTTCATTATGCATACCCACAGCTTCCCAAAGAAACTCATTCTTGGCATCCTGCTGTGACAGAAATTAGTCATTACGCAGTAAAGCTGCCCTGCTGGGACCACATTTGCATTATTAAATAAATTAGAGTATTACTTAAGCAAAAGCAGTCCCATAGCTGTGTTCATCACCCCCAAACCTAGGCAAATGTGGCCAGCAAATGTTACAGGACACGTCTCTCTGTTTGGAAAGAGAACCACATCCTCAGTCGTCTGTCACAGTTAATCGGACTTGCACTGGTGTCTATAAAATACAATATAAGGGAGGCCACACAGAAATTTTACATTAATAGCCCAGTACCTGTTATCAATAGCAAAGTAACAGTAGATACTGCTTATAAAATGTTACAATAGTGAGTTTTTAGGGGTTCTCCCCACTGCATGAAACCTGCAGCACCACCGAAACATTTTTACATCTGAGCTTTAGCATGGACCTTTCTCCCCTGCACTGCCTGACCCACTGCTGCCCTGACCACACCAGCACACAGCCAGGTACTACTTGGCCAGCCGGGAGCAACTAGCGTATTTACACAGCCATCACCTCCCTGGGAAGTCCCCCCTTCGTTTTAGGGGAGATTTAAGTAGGTGTATGGAAAGCATCTTTTTAAACTTTGAACTAAAGGAAACTAGAAGGACTTCCAGAGTCAACACGTGTTTTGGAGACCACAAAAATGAGCGGATGCATTTCACCTTCTTAATGACTTAAATGACCTCTTGTCCATCCTAGGACACTTTTCCAGTCCTTTTCAAGGCAATTTTAAACACAGCTCTAATAAGGTAATGTGTTTGGCTTTGAACCTTTGTGCATTAGGAGCCTTCGTGTGTTCAGTGCAGTTAAAAAAAAAATCCCTATTTCTACAAAGCTACAGACTCTTGCCTTCTAGCCTCTGTTTCTGCCCAACTTACTCTTTCAAGCCACACAGTATGCAGAACATGGGTTGTGTCCACCTTCAGAAACGCTGGCTGCATCTCTTGCCTATGCTCTGAACCACAGCCCCAAGGAGATTTCCAGAGCTACACCAAAGCACGCTATGATCAAGGGCTGGTAGTACGGCTGGATAGTAAATGAGGTCATATGCTTTTACTCAGGTAAAGGTTTAGCAGTTCAGGCATCATGTGCCATAATTCAGGCAGGCTGGAAAGCCATGTGAGGAAAACCAGGAAGGAAAACTGAGCTGAAAGCGCGTCCTGGCCATACAAAGGGATGAGAAATGGCTGGTGGCCAACTGCAATGAGCTGGTGCGTTTTAGAGTACAAATACCAGATTCCATAATGTTTTAGAAAAAAATGCCAAAACCACGCACTCTAGAAGCACACAGTCCCTGTCTTGAAATGAAGGCAGATTTTACCCCCTGAGGTAGCTATTACTGCAAGCTGTGAGCAAATGGGTGGCTTGAACGCAGTTCGTATTTTCAGTTATCCCCATAATCATAATTCCACAGACCCAAACACAGTAAGGTATAGGTCCCAGCTGTCACCAAACTCTTTGAAAAGCAAATAAAAATGGAAGTTACAAGTCTAGGAAAAAAACAAACAAACAAACAAACCAGAGGCCTAAACATTTTATTAAATCTGGGTCTAAATGCTTGAACTGTGGAGTCTGGAGACTTTGGGCTATTGCAAATCTGCAGTAGGACCCCAAGGGTCCAGTCAGACCAAATAAGCTGAACTGATCCAGCAACTCAGGGCTGCTAAAAGGAGCCCTCTGTTCTTCCTTTTTGTCACCAGCATCCTCCTTCTTCTTACCCCACTGATCCCCAGCTCTCCCCTGGGCTAACTTCATGCTATCTGGCCTTCCAGGAAGGCAGCTGAGCTCATGGAAATGGTAAAAATTAACCCAGAAAAATGAACAATCGAAAAACCCACCACCAACAACTTCTTAGCAATAGCAAGCCATGAGGTCAGCTCAGCCATCTCATCTGATTGCATCTTCAGTCCTGCTGAATATAACACAAACAAACACTGGTTGGTTCTTCCTGAAAATAATACACTGAGTTTTTCAAACAGCAATACATGGCCTTTGTTACTCTTGCGAAGTTGTATGAAGGTGCAAGACAGTAGAGATTGGCTTATAATTTGTACAGTTCTCTTGTGCTAATTAAAATCGGTCTTTTCTTGTACCAGTCCCAAGATACTGTCCGAACTTTCAGGTGTTTTTGAAGACAACTGCAATTTCTTACTTGAAATGAAGGGCCAATAGCTTAATATTTAACCTGGAGCTGTTGTCAGCTATTTAACCTTGTCCAGAAGTGAGTGGGTAATTCCCCGTTGCTAACGAAAGTGTAAAAATATCTTAAAATGACCTTGTGCCAATTTTATGGGGAAAAGTCACACTTCAGTAAAGCTACACAGCTAATAACAGTGTTAACCTTTTGTTCTTAGCCATCTAAAGGCGTTAAAATCTGACTGGAACACAATTATGCAATCTTAGAGTCGAAGTGTAGTTAAGTGAACATGTATACTTAACTAAAATAAGGGGATAAACCAAGGGGGCAGTGGCAGCGAGGACCAGCCAGGCAGAGGCAGAGCGAGCCGAGCCCTGCTCCTGGCAGCCCTGAGGAAGGGCTGTTCTAAATTTATCTCACTGATCCTTGGCTGGTTGTAACATTTTTATTATCAGAATAGATTTCTTTATTTAGACAAAGAGTGATTAAGAAGGGGTGATTTATTCACATTAACAGTCAGTACTAATGACTCATTAGCATAGGATCAGAGAGGGTCTGTAACCCTGCAGGCCTGTGAACAGGGCTGAGCAAATCAACAGAAGAATAAAAAACAATGACGAGTTTCCATTTGAAAATTTGTTTTAGTAAAGTAAACCAGGTAATGTCAATAGTTATTAGGAAACTAGACTGGCTAGTGGGTGTTTCTAGCCAAGAAATGGGTATAGTAAGATTTCTCAAACTGCACTGTCTTTGCAGTCATAGGAAACCTGAGACTAATCTGCCACAAAGGGCAAGAGACCTTACACATGGCCCACGGAGCAGTCCTGGGATCTTAATGGCTTGGAGGTGCCAGCTAGTTACTCAGGTATCCAAAAGAAACAGAGGAGATTTTATAAAACGCGGTTCATCGAGCTCCGTTCATGCCCCTGGATGCTGAAACCTGCCATTTAATTTCACTCCGTCAGGGTGGGAGCTCTCTGCTGTAGCCATGTGAAAGCAGTAAGGGGTAATTTGGATTTTAGCCCACTGCTCTGCTACAGCCTCTTGGTAGTTTTTAACACAATCAGGCTCATCTGGACAAGAAAATCCATGTCTTATGACTCTTGGTCTAGCAGCTCTCCTGGTTCTCATTTGATGTCAACCATGCAAGACCTCATTTCTCTAAAGAAAAAGCTGTACAGTTCTCTACAGAGAAAATCCTGCTGCCTTCTGACTCAGGCACCATAAAAACAAATGTTTGCTTTGATGTAAAATTGTTCCTGGCAAACAAAAACAGGCAGGGTTTGAAATTTCGGTGCCGAATTTGTCCTTTGGGTGCAGTTTACTGTCTCTGGCATAATTATGTTTTGGAATTATAGATTTTGTTTTAATTCTCCCTATCACTGGACTGAATTAAGTTCAAGTGAGCTCGTATCCTCTTCTCCTGTAACCAGGAGGGTCTCACATCTATAACTGGAGTGGTGGCTCTGCATTTTAAAAAAAGAGAAGCTACTTTTAATCTCCTAGCTCAATGTGATCACTGTTACAGTCTCTTCAAAGTCTCCAACAGCCAGAAGCAGGATCACACTGCAAGTTTAATCTCCTCCTTGTCACTCATCCTGGGGAAGGATTGCTACGGGAAACAATGTCCTGCTCAGCATCGTGGGCTGGAAATCCTGGCTCTCTCCACAGGCAGCACCAACTCTTCACAGCCATATACCCAGCGCTGCGTTCCGCAG
>NW_010400738.1:23850-24673 GCF_000710305.1 Buceros rhinoceros silvestris | reverse complement strand
AGGCAGCCTGGCTGCTTCCCACCACTGCAAAAGAGCTGTGGTGCCTCTGCCCACGCAGGCACAGAGGAGCTGACTTGAAATCACCTGGAGGCTGGCACGGTCCGTTCCACAGGCGTGGTAAATAAACAGAAAATAATAGCTGGGAGTTTTCATCTGTGCACGGAGCTTCAGTGTGGCCAGCTTTAGTTTCAGAGTGTCAGGAGAAATCTGTGTTTCCATTGTTCAGACTTCAGAGCAGCTGCTGTAAACATGACGTGTCTGAATGTTTCTTCTGGGCAAATGCTGGCAACAAAGCAGCTCACAAATTCTGCTAAAACAGATTATCTTCCATCTTCCTGTTCACCCTTCTTAGGGCTAACTAGCAAGACATTAATCCTCAAACATTTAAGGCAGCTATAGGTCTCTTTAATTTGCACCTAGATTCCTCTAATCCAAAATGATTGTTCCAGAAGCCAAAAATAGCTGCTGCACGTATCCAGCTGTCTCTTTATTTTACTAGAGATGACCCAAATACCATCAGGGACAAAAAGATGCTGTATGTTTTTATGTTAAATACCTGTGCCCTATCACATTCCCTCCCCAATAATAACGTTTTCTTGGGGCCCATCACTGGCTTCAAAGCCAAGCTCAAGGTGTGGCCTCACCAGTGCTGAGTACAGGGGGACAATCACTTCCCTGCTCCTGCTGGCCACACTATTGCTGATACAAGCCAGGATGTCATTGGCCTGCTTGGCCACCTGGGCACACTGCTGGCTCCTGTTCAGCTGGGTATTGACCAACACCTCCAGGTCCTTTTCCACTGGGCAACTTTTCAGTCACTCTT
>NW_010400738.1:20983-23407 GCF_000710305.1 Buceros rhinoceros silvestris | reverse complement strand
GGCCTCGGCCCATTGATCCAGCCTGTCCAGATCCCTCTGTAGAACCTCCTGACCTTCAAGCAGATCAACACACCCAGCCAACTTGATGTCATCTGCAAACTTACTGAGGACTCACTCAATCCCCTCATCCAGATCATTGGTAAAGATGTTAAAGAAAACAGTCCCCAGTACTGAGCCCTGGGGAACACCACTGGTGACCGGCCACAAGCTGGATTGAATTCCACTCACCACCACTCTCCGGCCATCCAGCCAGTTTTTTAACCAGCGAAGCGTACACCTATCTAAGCCATGAGCAGACAGTTTCTCCAGAAGAATGCTGTGGGAAACAGTATCAAAAGCTTTAGAAGACACACAGTCCTTTCCTTATCCTTGGTCACTATGCTTCCTCGCATATCCAATAAAGGATGGAGATTCTCCTTAGCCCTCCTTTTGCTGTTAATGTATTTATAGAAACATTTTTTTTTGTTGTCTTTTACAATAGTAGCCAGATTAAGTTCTGGTTGGGCTTTGGCCTTTCTAATTTTCTCCCTGTGTAACCTCACAACATCTTTGTAGTTTTTCTGAGTGGCTTGGCACTTCTTCTACAGGCTATAAACTTTCCTTTTCTTCCTGAGTTCCAGTCAAAGCTCCCTGTTTAGCCAGGCTGGTCTTTTTCCCTGCCAGCTCATCTTACAGCACACTGGGACAACCTTCTTCCGCGCCTTCAAGAAGGTTCCCTTCTTCGCATAGACTTCCCTTTTCTTCCTGAGTTTACAGCCAATCTTAGTCCCTGCCAGCTCATCTTACAGCACACTGGGACAGCCTGCTCCTGTGCCTTAAAGATTTCCTTCTTGAAGAATGTCCAGCCTTCCTAGACTCCTTTGCCCTTCAGGACTGCCTCCTAAGGGACTTTGTCAATATATGCCTCTATATGTGATGTCCTTGTCTTTAAAGATGATTAAAACATCCCATTAGCAAATCAAGAGACACCTGTTTGCTGCAGAAGTATTCTACACAGATCAAAATGGATAAGAGCTTTCCAGTTTTTCATCCTGGACCATCAGACATAGGACAGCATAGTATAAGAGAAAATCATAAAACTCAATTCCAGCATTTCTGCTAAGAAACAACTTATTTTGTTGGTAAGAAAGAGAAAAAGGCAGAAGTGACGTCTACAGAAGCAATAAAAATGTGCCAAGCAAAGAAAACAAGATTATGAAAATAGATTACTTAATCTGAAGTGGATGACTGTTTCACCTGAAATTTGGAGGAAAAAAAGCTTCAAATATTTTAAAAAATATAATAGCTCCTGTTTTAAAAGCAGAAAATAATTACAGACTTTGATGAAAAGGACATAACTTTTCTCAGTGACCTCTAATATCATAAATAATTGGGATGAAATAGTTATCACAGTCCTATTAATATAGGTTTACTAGGGAAATATTCTGGTATCTATCTGGACAAATTGAAGCGTATTTGCTTCTGTCTAACCAGTCTGATCATATGCTGCATAAAACAATAACATACGTAAGTGATAATTGTTTATTTGAAAGTTATGCAAACAAAGCTTTCTAATCACTCTCATTTACTAAAAAAGTCTAGGAATTTCAGGATATGTTTCATTTTGTCAGCAGAATACTTAAATATTCATCAGAAATGGTAGTCTATAATGCTGTTGAAAGGAACTTAAAAGCTTTTACAGCTTCTATAAGTCACGTGTATGTTAGATGAGGATTTCTCAAATGCAATCTTTAAACTGGTTAAAGATGATGAAGGTGTGGATGATGGAAAACCACTTTTGGTAACTGAATGCTGTTTATATTTCTTTTACAGTGTGCTAAAAGTCTTTTTATGGTGTAATCTTAGAGCAGTTTAATTTTATATGCTGAGTCTTCTGAAACGATACGTTCACTTCAGAGATTATTATGACATACAGAACCAATGACAAATTCTTTGGTCATAGAGGTAACGTTTATCTAAGAAACACATCAGAACAAAGCACAAGGTGTGAGAAGGGATTAATTCAGTAACATACCTCAGGTGTCAGAAATCCAACTTCACATTTTTGTATCAGTAAAAAAATTTTTGGCCACATTCTATGGAAAAAATACCAAGTTTCAACATGTCATACATAAGCGTGATTGAAGGGCTAAAATTTGACAAAAGGTTGGAATTGGTTTGTGTCATAATAATATCTACAAATAATATTATGTGTTGAGAGATTCAGTAGAGAATTATATATCTGAGGGAACTGTGAACATATACCTAAAGCTTACAGAGTTCCTGCTTGAAACATTTTCTGATGTGTTTGCTGTTATCCTCTTTCCTTCCATCCAAAGGTGATAACATAACTTCAATTGCTCTTGTAAAGTCCAGAGTTTTTAAATCTTGCCTGGCATCTCTATCTACATCTTCAAAGACCCACCACGATGAGTTCCTATGGCA
>NW_010400738.1:0-20904 GCF_000710305.1 Buceros rhinoceros silvestris | reverse complement strand
GCATTCCTGTGAAACCCAATATGTTTCTGGTACTTTGGACTTTGGGAAGAGATTAGAGGTGGTGCTCAGAAAGGACACTTGGGCTCCATGGATGCCTCCCTGCAAAACTTGGAGAACCTAGGGGTCTGAATATTTCTGTCGTGGCACAGTGGTGTTACTTGGGAGGTGAGGACAACTTTACGAGGGCATGTCAGGAGCTGGTAGCTTTCCATTAGTATCTCATTGAGCAGCATACATCTTCAGACACAGGATGGAGAAGGGGGCTGCACTTTGTTTCTTAATGGGAAGTCTTCCTCAGTAGTATCACCTACTGGTGGTCTCCAAAAATGCAATGATTATTTCTTGCACATCTTCTCCACAGAAAAAATGTTGCTTTCTCTCAACCCAGTGGAAGTGCTCTCCAGGAAGCTCATCACAAAAAAACAGGGAACCTTCTTGTCACTTAGGAGTGCTCATCCTAAACTCCAGACCCAGAAGTGGGTCTTGTCATGAAAAACTGTTCTCAAATACCATAAAAACAAAAGATGCATATCAAAGGAAAAGAGCTTGAGACAGCTGTAAAAAATAATTTTGCAGCTGTTGGTCTCAGTTCCCAGCTCTCTACCATGTCCCCCTATTTTTCACAACAGCTGCTGCTTAGACCATGTGGCAAATTTCCGACATCTTCAACAGAAGCTGTTTTACCCTATAAGAAAACCACAATTTCATTCTTATTTCCAAATGCGGAAGAAAACAACACCAGCTTCTGAGGGATTTAATCTACAGTCTCCTAAATCCTGAGAAGGCTTTCTAAAATCACCTGGAGTTTGCCATGGAGAGAGCTGTAGTTGAAGTTCATCACAACTTCAGCAGTGTAACCCAGAGCATTGAGGACATGAGGCAACAGTGCCGCTAAAACTGCTCAGCTGTGACATAAACGTTGCACTTCCATGCTCTGGTGGATGGCAGCCCTTTGGACTACTCAAGTTGGAGGCAAAATCTGAATACAGGTCAGCATCAACATGGAGCAGAGAACTGCTGAAATTCTCTCAGCTGACCAGCTCCTGCAGGCATCCTAACTTCATACGCCTCAGATGTAACAGTACGGGACGAGAGCAGTAGCTGCTCATCTAATGTGTAAATGAGTGATTTTACACTTATTATTCCTGATGCTTTGCAGAGTTATGCCATCCATTTAACTAATCAGCAGTATCAGTGTCAGGGGAAGGAACAATTATCAGTAGCAATGCTTTCACTTGGACATCCTCCTTAAACATTGTCAGTGTCCTACCAGAAGCCAGTTACAGGAAGATTATTCATTTCTGTCAAATGAGAACAGTGACAGTATGACACAAAAGGACATAAGCAGGAAGGCCTTTAAGGAAAAGATTCCAAGATTCTTAAGAAAAGTGCTAAAATGGATGCTGCCAAACAGAAAAATGGCAAGACGGTTAGTGTAAAACTAAACCAACCAATAACACCCCCAAACATGCAAACAAAGACAACTTTTCTTCCTCCAACACAGTCTGCCAATCCAAATGTCACGGTTCATTTTGACCTCTCAAATTTACAGGACAACATACCCTGTGAACCAAACTTGAGTTTATGAGCTCATTAGGTAAAACCAAACAAGGACTCAATCCACTTTTAGTAGATTAGCCTAAAAACTTAAATTTGTAATTCAAACATTGGAAATTCAAACCTTTTAAAAGTTTATAACTCACTACTTCATTAATTCACAAATTCTCTCATTCACAAACTTACCGACTCATGTTCTCACGTGCTTGTGTGCAAAACAGGTCCCCCACCAACAGTGAGAGTGCTCCTCCTTCCTTCTCCATCATGGAGCAGGCATCCCCAGTAACGCACCATAAAGCAAAAGGGCTTCAGCAGTCCTACTGCTCTTGAATCCACTTCAAAAGTTTTTTGGGTGAGCTGACATACTTAGAGCTTGGAAGTTTGTTCTATACTGTCTCCGTAAGCCAGTGTACTCTGAAAAAACTGCTTACAGGGACTGTTGCAAAAATGCAGGAGGTGACAGCTGCAGGCTGGCCCTTATTTCTTCCTGTCCCTTGTGTCTGGTGTACATGTTGCTTTCGCTTTCACCTGCTGGCATTGCTCCCAAGCATGTGTTAGGCTTTAACACAAGCTATGCGTTAGGCCTAAACCTGAGGGAAAGTTGAGTGAATGGCCAAATTTCCTTACCTTCATATAAACAGGGCTAAGCAGAGTCACTAGCAAGAAAGGAGCAGGTTGCAAATGCCTCATCGCACAGATTTTCCTTTCACACTGAGGAGCTTCTGGGGAAGAATGACTCAGGTGACTGCTGGTATTAACGACAACAGGAAAAAAGATAAAAATTTGTATGGAAAGAATGCAGCAAACTAATAGAAAGAACTTCAGTCTCCAAGGTCATCCAGCATCTTCCTGACCTGAATCTACTCATTTTGCCCTTCCCTTCCCTTCCCTTCCCTTCCCTTCCCCACACATGCTGAATGGAAACGAGGAAGATAAGATGTCGTTCAGCAAGGGTTCAGCCAATGGTCTTCAACAGCACTGTCTGTGAACATGAGCTTGTGTTGCGGTACATATTAGAAATGTAAATACTTGGAAAGATCACATGGCTTAGAGGTAAAATTCTTCAGAATAGGATTTTATCCATATCCATTAAGGCTTTTGTTATTTTGTATTGTACGTCGTGCTTTGGTTCTGTATGAACAGAAGGATGCACTATCCCCACAATGCAAAAATGCAAATGCTCTAGAGGAACACAAAGCCCTGACTACTCCAGCACAGAAAATGCAGAAATTGGAAGGCCCTGGAAGAATGTGAATAGAGATGTAGGTGCTGAATTATGAACAAAAATGCTCTGAACAGAAAACTATTTCAATGGGATTATTTTCTTGTAGCAATGAGAGTACTTCTTAGCCCAGGCACCATTCCTAAATACACTGGGCCCCTCTGGGGACCGCTGTATATGGAATAGAGCTAACTTGTTCCAACAGACAAGGCATGCTGGCTGTCATCGTTGTGGATATGAAATTTATCTTTCTACAACTGACATACAGGCTTAGGAAGCCAGCAAGCCACCAAGCCTAGGAAGACAAAACTGGAATCCAGATCCCTTAAATCTTAGTCCACCACTTTGCACAGTGACCTGCCATTTTATCTCAGACTAGATTCTTACAACATTTGCAGCTTTGACATAGGACTCACAGGACAGCCCAGCTGCTCAGGACCCAGAACTTTCACAAATCTGAAATAAATCCTCTGAAATAGCACTAGCAATTGAGCAATATAGAAAGCTATTTCTCTTGTGCCCCTGTGACCTGTTTGAGCTGTCTAAACAAGAGGGTGTTCTGGGTAGCTGTTGATGCAAAAGGTATTTAAGAGGTCCACCGAGTATTTTCTTTTCCAGTAGTATTTATTAAAAATGAGAATTTTCTGTTCTTGAGAATTCCACCATTGAAAAATGGATAATAACCAAAAGCCAAAATATTGATTTATTCATTTTCAGTCAGCAAATTTCACCTGAGAAATTTAAAACCACATTATTTTGTCTTGGTTTGAAACTAACTTGTCCCTTGTCCTTCCCTTGCTACCTCAGATGTGACTTGTACTCCCAGTTTTCAATGGTCTGGGCTTCCCGGAGGGATTGCCTTTGCCATTGCCGTGGCCTCCACAGTGCACTGTGTCAGCTTAATGATGGGGGAGACTGCCGGACTGAGAGTACTGTGAACTAAGAAAGAAAAACATTTCAGACCAAGCTGTTTCAATTTCACCCAGCCACCACTGAAATCTCCTAATGAAGTAAGTGTAATTTTTTTTTCCTGGATATTTTTTATTAAGAAAAGAAATCATTACAATTTTTTATACTAGCCTGACCTACATCAAGAAAGAAATGCCTCTCTAGATAAGTGTTTCATTACTGGAGTGTAACTGCAAAGTAAATCTGATAATTTTCCTTTAATCTCTACTTTCTTTTTCAAAAGATATTCAAAAGAATGGTAATTTATACTAAAGTGAAGGAAATCCAATAATTTGAAAGTTATCTTTGGAGAATGATGTCTTTTGTCAAACACTGGAGATTTAGAACAAGTCTGACATAGTTCATATTCATATCCACTCTCTATTAATTTTTCTGTTTCCATTTTTTTGTCATGTGTATAACCCAGCGTGCAGCTGCCAAGTACAGCTTAGAGTGTGCTCAGCTTTCATGATTTTTTTCCTTTTATGTTCATGATGAATTTATATAGCAGGCTATAATGAAATTTCACCATAAGAGAAAAATTTACAAGATATTTTTATGGAGCATGTCAGAAGTTTTGCAATTTAAACCGGGAAGCAGTAACTGTAAAGTCATTGCCAAATCCATGGTATATTTTAGTCATCTGTCCACAGGACACATAAACTGGAAGAAAAAGGATTTTTAAAAATATAAAGAGATTTTCCCCTTCTCAAGAAGCATCAGAAATAAGTTTCTTAGATTTGGAGACTACCAAGTCTCTGTAAAGATAACAGCAGTGGAATGTTGCTAAAGGAACTGATTCTTTGTTCGCTGCCTCCTTTGGTATGTAGACATAGATAAAAAGGACCCGTAATACAATGATGGGACTAATGACAGTTTCCTCCATGCTTGGAAATCCCCTTCCGAATAGTGCAACAGCACAAAGAGCACAGTCACTAGGTCCTTCAGCTAAGAGTCTCTAACTTGAATATGACAGTTGCCAGGTAGCACAATATAGGAGAAAATACAGTCTCATGAAAATAAGTCATGGGCCAGCTAGAGATTTGTATTTTTAAAGCAACATTTCTGAGTGCCCAGCCATAATCCTCAAACAGCTGTTGCAGAACAGAAAGCACTAGTGCACTTGCTCATAGGAAAACACCCTGCTTAATGAAGCCGTCCATCGTGCCACAATCTCAGACTCTCGGGGGTTGGAAACTCATTCAGAACTGGTTTGTTGCCATAGTCTAGCCATGAGGTGCACAGGCAATGTGAGGAAATTTGCTGGAGGGGATCACCATAATCATTTGATCTGTCCCCAGTTTGATTCAATGCATAAAACAGAGATAGGAAAGTTAGATGTCACTTGGGAGGGCTCATGAAGAAGTAGGACAGGAGAAAAAGGGAGTGGAGCAGATTCTTTCCTGGGCAGAAAACTGGGGGACAGTTACATTGTGTTTGAAACTAGTTTTGCAAGGAGAGTGCTATTCCAGAGCACCACAGGATCCAGGTCCTCCTGCAGTACCTTTCCCAGCGCTTGAAGTTTGAGGAAAACAGGAAGAGAGGGATGCAATTTGCAGAGCTAGAAATCTAACTTTGAATCACAGAATCATAGAATATGTTGATTTGGAAAGGACCCGTAAGGGTCGAGTCCAACTCCCAGAACTTACAGAACTAGGGACCAAATGAAGAGTTCTGCTATAGTCCTGGATATAGTTTCTGTGACTTGGAAGGAGAGCTGACACTGAAGTTTGAGCCACTAGCTGAACTCATGATGCTTTACTTGACCTTAATTAATTACAGCAGAACTGAACACGTACCCTTCAATTTAATTTGTTCCACAAGTAGGTAGGAGAGGAGACTAGTAAACCAGAGCTGAAGGTCAGATTTGAGAAGGCTGACATAAAATGTTGTCCACACACTCAGACTCAGCATCCATATTTGATGCATTTAAGTGGTACACCTTTTCTGGCAACCTTAACAGAGTATATTTGCGATAAACCGAATAGCAGAAGTTCTCACCACAATAAAATTGCTGAAAATGTGGTGGAAAGTAATAGTAAATTCACTGAGATTCACACTCAGATTAGTAACATTTTGATTTATTTTATGAAGTTAAAAACATCACCTAAAGTGTCAACTTTTGCACAAACATTTGAAGCACTTTAATGAGCCCTTTGGAATGCCTGCACAGAAGAGCAAGGGCTACCTGTCAGTCCTGTATGAGACCACAAGGAGCTGTGAGGGAACTGGTTTATCCTCTTTTTGAGGTGGGCAGGGTATCTACAGCACTGTGGCCTCCCGGGTCAGCGGGCTGGGCTGCAGCCCGGACCGGGAGAGGAGGAAATAGGCTGTGCCAGGAAAAAGGGTGGTGCAAACTGTTTCCCCTCTGAAACAAGGAGTTCGCCTGACACCGTGAGTCAGAGTTCCCAGGGTGGTTTAGCTATGCCTCTCCTTTATGTAGGTTGAATTGCTTGGTGGAAAGCCAGTGTTCTGGGTTTGTTTTAGAGAGAAACAGTTAAATCCTTTTGTTAAAAGTATCTGCTCTGGGTTCCTTTGGTTTAGGGTGGTAAAGCTTCTTCATTGTGCTATGCAAAGATTGGAGTAGTTTCCTCTGAGATTCAACACCACCGGTGTTCAAAGGTGTTTTCCCCATTTTGCGCTGCACTACAACATGTAACTGTTACATTAGTAAACTCTTCAATTTGCTCCACAGCTAAAAACCCCTTCCACTCGATTCAGCCTCTGTGCTTCTTTCCTTGCTGTTACCTGTCTCTGCAGTGATCCTTCCATTCTGTAATTATGAAACTTTATTAAATGTCTTGGAACAGATAACTTCTCCAATTTTTTGGCTAGTACAGTTTCTCACTGCCTTAATGGTAATAATAGTCAGTATGAAAGTAAGGCTGAAGAATCCTCAGATTTTACTACAATAAATATGCCTATTAAGGAGCCATCTACTATACATGTACTATCTTTGTGTGTATGTAAATATTTGGTGTATTTTGCCTCTATAATCAGAATTATAGATCTAGATATAAATGATTATTATTATTATGATCTAGATATAAATGATCCCTAACTGTCTCGTGTGTAGCTCTTAGGTTTCCAGCTTCTCTTAGGCAATGTATCATATCTTAAGAGATTTGCATAAGCAGTGGAGGGTACTGCAGAGCAGCTTAGAATCACTCTCTGGCAGGAACGGAGTAGAATGGATGGGCTACAAGAAAATATACCGCCAAACTGATGCTGGGTAGAGTGGATGGTGCGATGATGACATCAGTTAAAAATACAATCCACCAATGACTCAGCTTCTATTTGGGCAGCTTCCTAACTATTCAGAATGCTATCAGTTCAAAACCCATGAGCTATCACATATGCATTGGCAAAAACACACAGTGAGTCTCATGGTTAGAGCAGGGGACAGAAGAACCCAGGCATCTGTTTCTGACTTAGCTACAGATCTGCTGCGGAAGTCCAAGTAGATTGAACTCTTTGTGTTCCACTAACTCACTCTGCAAACCAGAAAAGTGAAAAAAAAACCCTAAAAAAAAAATCTAAAATCAAAGTCTTGCCTTTAAGCAGTTAAAGGAAAAGCAAATATGTTAAAGTTAGTCCTAAATCACTGGTTCTTTTTCCTGTAGCTCCTAGTAAATTCCTCCCTGTAAGAAATGCCAAAATGAATTTAAAGTTCAGTCTCTCCTGGAAGTCTCCCGCTTTTGAGAAGGAGGGGAAAGAAAAGGCACCAGGCACATAAAGGTATTCACTGTAGAACTGCAAATGAGCCTGCACAGTGTTTTATCCTTCACCACTCCTCTTTGTCTCCTTCTCTTCTGACTGCATTCTTGGAACATCTCGTACATGAATTTATAAGACTATTTGTTTTATTGCCACATTTTTAACTGCACAGACCACATTGTGTCCTGAGAAATTCATTTGAAAGAAATGACAAACTGTGTTATTTTGGTTAACAACAATTCTAGCTATGAGTTTTTCTCACATTAATTTTTTTTTTTAAAAAAAAAACCATTACTTTGGTAGAATCAGGACATGAAAGGTAACTGAAAATTTGACCTGTGTGAAGACCAAAATGCTATCAAAGGGAGTTTAACTGGAAAGTATAGGATGCAGCATCAATTACAAGTACTTGTGACTTTCACATGTTTAAAATAAACAAGCCACCTCAGATTTCTTACAGTGAATGAATAAATATCTTTTGCAACTTGACAATTATAAGCAAACATTGTGCACCTGTTGATAAACAGAATTAACATCAGTCAGAAATATTTAGAACTTGAGTAATTTTTTTATTAAAAAATGAGCTGGAAGTCATAAGCTGTGCCTGGAAGAGAGTGCATATGGGAATCGGTCCAGCATCAAGGCTGTAAATAGCCCTTTGCAGGTAAGATAAGGTCCCTCCAGGTCTCTCACTTCAGAAGGCAGCTTATCTGCTAAAAGTGATGGATGTGCTGTTCACCTGATTATCTGAGCTATGGCAGGGGATGGAAGCGCTGCAGGCACAGGTCCTCCGGTGATCATTTTGCACCAGCACTGGGTAAATTTCATTTCATGGAAAAAGTGACAAATGTCAGAGAACTATTCTAGAACAGAGATTTCATCAGCAGGCTTTTGGTTATTGTGGACTGCATTATTGGACGACAGGATCTATGAAACTATATTGCAAATAATAAAGAAATTATCAAAATTATATCATTAAAATGCCAAAATAGAGTCTATTTGTTTGAGTCATTCAAATTCCCTTGAGATAAATGACATAGAAAATTATTACAGAGAAAATACAGAAAATAATTACAGAGAAGAAATACAAGTTGATGAAAGAAAGGTTCTTAAAAAGGTTAAGAGGTTCTTTAAAATATGTTTAAGAGAAATTAATAGGGAAGGCATGCTTAGGAGCTGCAGGTCTAGACTTCATGATGTAAAGACAGGTTTCTTTGAGAACATTACTCCAATCTCTAGCCAGAAAAGTTTGTGGGATTTTTCTATGAGATGGTACAGAATCTGTTGAAAAGGATATTGGATACATTTTTCCCATAAATATTTACATCAATTTGATGCATCAATTTTATGCGTTATTTTCTACACTCATTCATTTGAATGGTACCATCTGTGATACATTTGCATAAAATGAATTTCAGTCTCACTATGAAATATTTGCTGAAAGTAATTATGAATTAACTTTGGAAAATGTTCACTGTAGAAATCTGATAAAAGCTCTATACCCAACCAAGTAAAAGAAATTACCAGGGAACCTATAACCAATGATGCTAGCCTAATTTTCTGTTTTAAAATAACAAACAGCAGAGCATAAGAAATTAGAGAAAACCTTATTTAATGTTTTCCAGTAAAACCTACAGTGGAAAAAAAAATGAAAGTAATAATATTCATTGCATCGGGCTGTTTTAAATTATAGGATAGGCTGTCAGCAAACAGCACGGATGGTCTTTGTAGTCTTGTCTAAGATATTGCAGGTGTCTGGACCATATTGCTGGTACATAATTAGATGGCTGCTGCACAAAGACACTTCTAAATTTACGTAAGTGCTAGGTTTTCCTTACTGTGACTTACACATAGATGCTGAACCATTCAGATGCAAAGGTATTTTCAGGAACAACTAGCTTTTTAACTTAGTACTAGATATATTAACTTCATCCAGTATGCCTTTATTTTTTTGAACTAAGATGTGTTGCATACCTATAAACGTTAAGATTCATCTAGTATCTGGGAACTTAGTTTGTTATAAGGTTCCAGATTCCTGTTCGAATCTCAGATTTAGTGATTCACAGGTTTCTCCAGGTGTTTGAGTCCTAGGTCAGAAATAGTGATAGCTGAAGGTTCTTTGCATTATGCTGGAGCAAAAAGTTCCATGTATATTCAATTTGCAGCTTAGCAAAATGTTAGAGAATTGTTCTAAAAGCGAGCTTTGTCTATTAAACCTACTTAGTCTGCCTACCTTGCCTGTCCTCTGTGCTTTAGCGCTGTGGAAGAGAGGAGGTGCGGCTACCCCTGTTTGCCAACAGGCTGAGATTTTAAATGTGCCTCTGAAAATACGGAACTCTTCCATGGAACAATATTGAGGTTGGCTGAAGAATGCCTTTTCAGATTGAATGGTTACAATGAACTGGTTAGTTCTTAATAGCTGCATGGTTGGAAAAGTATGAAGTGTTTAAGTGTCCAGGTTGGATCATACTGATTTTTTTTTTTTATACGGAAGCATATAACCTAAACTACATGACTTAGCACAAAGAAAGGCAGCTATTAACAATAAAAGCTTGACCTCAGATCAAAAATTGAAAGGAATGGGCTAAATTTAGCCTTTTTTATCCTTGATCATATTTCCCTGTATTGTCTTCCACGAAGGCTGAATTTAATACAGTCTCACTTTCCCACCTAACAAACTCTTCACAGTTTCCTTTGAATTAACATTTTCAAAATTTGTCTATCATGCACTGGAAAAGGATAAAAGTAACATATCTAACCAGAAATCATTAAAACCTTCCTTTCTTTCTTTTTTTTTATTTTTTTGAGTAGTATGAGGTCCTGTGGGACAATATTACCATTCACTACTTCTTCTGACCTGGGATGCTCTCCAAGGTTGGGATCCATAGAAAGTAAAAAAGTAAAAGTCAGAGAACTGAATACACCAATTCTCCCAGCAGCCTCACATAAATAATCCAGAAAAAGGAACACTAACTACACTAACTATGGTTGCATCAGCTTTCAGTGCATTTGTAGGACCAAAGGAAAAACTCTTAAAAAATCTTACCCAGAAAATCTGTGACTATTTTTTCTGAAGCTAAACTGCCGAGAGAGGACAAGAGGAAGTTATTGTCTCCCTGTTGGGAGAAAACCTTCTTCCACCCTGTCGGAGGCTGTCATTGATCTTTGACTGGAAGAGTATCTCTGAAAAGCAGAGGCATAACTGATATTCAACATCAGAAGGTGAAGTCAGTCTCCACAGCTACTGGGGTGCTTGATGATCAGCACTGTTCACGGTGATCAGTTGCATCACATAATCAGCAGGGATAAGAGAAGGGTTTCCTTTCCCACCCCCAGTTGGCACCCATCTCATTAGAACAGAAATAAATGTAGGAAGAACTGAGTAAATAAGGATGAAATGTCTCTCATTATCAACCCTAGCAGCACAGGTCAAAAGTAAAGTCACGGCAACTATTAATATTGTAAGGTTCAGTAGGTGCACGTTCCCTGTGCCTCATTTCTTCTAGCAATCTTTCCACATTAGCCTGCCAACACCCGAGAGCATCCATAGTGCTGAAAAGAGGATACCTTGATAAGTGAGAAAGTAGTCAGGTGGTAAGAAACCAGAATGCATTAGTCTTTGAAGAAGAGAGCTTGAGATTTCTAGAAGAGGGAGAGGGTGTTCACAGAAGTGCCTTTTATTGGCCTGTGCCTGACCCAGCGGACTTGGGAGATGACAGCTGACTTCTACAGGAACAGTTTTAGGCCAGTGTCTGAGGGGTTTTTACTCTTACCAAAGAATTTCCTTCAGTGGAATCCTAACGGGAGGACCAAAACAGTTTGTTGGGTTTTATTCTTCTTTGCTAGAGGATTGCAACCAAGAATAGCAGAATCAACTATAATTAAAATTGGGACTATGACAAAATAATCTAATTCTCATCATAAGAACTTTTTGCTCTGCGAAAGCTGGAAAAAAAAATCTCTGAGGAGATAGCAAACTCAATGTGTAATTGAGGAGAATGTTTACTGGAAATGAGTAGTGATAAGAGAGATAAAATACAGAGATACAGCATGGCTATAGCTCAATTTCATCATGCACGTGAATTCTATTGGGATCAGACTATATACACAAAATCCATCTGAAGATGGGTGCTTATGCCTTTTATAAGGAGCCCTTTGGATCATGAACTTCCTTTGAAATTCATATTTCATTTATGACTTTTTTTTTTAAAGGAAGTTTGGAGAAGAAAAATTGGAACGATGCATGACTTAGAAGTCAAAAGTGTTCATGCTCTTTCCATTAGGAAAGGTGTTGTGGGGAAGTATTCTTAAAGTATCTTCAGATGTTGAAAAGAACATCAGGAGTGAAGAAATAAATAAACATTTATGTTTAAATTCTTAACTGAACTCTAGTACCATCTTGGGGGGATGAAATGTAAACCTGCAGGAACATTGCTCAACATATGAGCTGCTCCAGATCACATTTTTTAGTCCCAATTCTGCTTTGAAATAAAAAGGGCATAAATCATAAGTACATTAGTAAAATGTTAAGACTGAAAATTTCCAATTGGATCTATTCATTTTTCCTAGATTTATTTGTGGGGAACAGAGCAGTTTCTGTTTTCTATCAGGATGAAAACGAAGCCTGAGACTTCTTTAAAAGATGACACCACCCTGAGACATCCACAGCTGAATATGCACAAGGGAAGTCTCTGCTTTAAAGCTGGCTGAGCAGGGACATTAATCAGGGTCCGTATGCAACATATGTGACCTGGACACCAGGCTACACTGACCTTTCTGGATTTTCACTTTCCATCTTGGTTCTGCTATACCCATTTCTTTAAAAAATGTGAATACTAAGCAGCTGTTTTTCAAAGTCAAGGACACGCTCTGCTGAAGCTAAAAAAATGTTATTGTTTGCTGTATTCCCTCAGCACCTTGATCATCACTTTTGAGAGACAGAGTAGTAGATGAAGTAGAATTGTTGCACAGTTCCTGATGAATGGGCTGAGATTCCCTACCCAATGTATATCAGTGTTTGAGCATGACAGGTAGAGTAGGGAGCAATTCCATCAGGATGTAATCACCATGCATATTGCTCTGCAATATTTTAAATTTAAAAAAACACCCTGTTTTAAATTAGAAGGATATTATGCTGCTCTGTTAAGATTCATAGCATTTTAAGTCATCAAAATGGATAATATATGGGTATAAACATTAAACGAGGTCCTTAGAATCCTGAAGCCACTTGTGTGCTAAACAGCCTGGAAGAAGCAGGAAACTCTGAAACTACAGATTTTCTCCTATCAGTTGTTTTCTCTTGTCTTCAGAGGAGCAGGACTTCTGCCATTCTTTATAAATAAACAGGATCAAAGAAGCATTGATTAGGAAATTATTTTCTCTTCATCCAAAGCACACAATTAGTTTTCACATTCTGATTAACTGCTAGAAGAGACTAACTGTGAAAGAAGAAAGCTTGGACTTTGCAAACTTGTCCTGTGAGAGGAACACATACAGTGTCCTGAGCATACCTAAACATTCAGTCTTTGTTTGGCACCACACCAGTTTACAGCAATGGAAGTGCTGCCAAGTAAGGACTACTGTTAATGAGCATAGCAAAAAAATAATGTGTCAAGGGGCTCCTTACACGCAACACCTCATTCTGCTTTGAAAACTTTTGCCTATTAGGGCCTGGCTACATTATGATATTTTAAGAAAATGGTTGGTATTGCACTGACAATCCAGTACAAATGTCAAGTTTTGTGGAATACTTTTAGTTCTTTGAATGGGACTGAAGAGGAGGTTTCTAAATTTTCAGTTATTTACATTATGCTTTCTGGAACTTTTTATATTTAGTATAAATTCACTGAATGTACTTATTACAAAAATCCTTGTGTTCCCTTGGCAATAGCTTGCTGCTTCCCTTTCCATTTCAGCTGCACTTACAATTTTCTGCTCCAATTCTGATACTCCAGCATGTACTCTCCTGCTGCCAGAAAGAGAATTGAGTCCTACCAGCTGCCTGTAAGGGGTTAGGCTGATGATTTCTCCGACTAGTACAGTCATCTAATTTAGCAAGAATACAGCATCTATGTTTTAGCATTGAAAGCATTTTGTTAGGAATGCATATTTTGAATGTCTTTGAGTTTAAGTTGGTACTACGACCCATGTTTATAAAAGAATACATACTAGAATATTTTTTTTAGTACCCTGTTAATAAGGAATTTTAAATAAAGCTGTGGCCATGAGTCTAGAAGTTGTCCGTTTGTTTTAGAATGGATCCAGGTTAATTTAACAATGTTGCATGGGTTAAACTCCCTAACAATTGTCACCAGTTTGGAGGTCTGGGAAGTTTGAAAGACACAGTGTCCTTGGATATTCCCAGTTTCTTTCCTCTAAGGAAGTTAAAAAAAAAAAAAGGAGGAAAATAGATCAACTGGGATAACTAATATCCATTGAAACATTCTTAAATGTTGCAAAGACTTTTACATGAGGCCAATCTAAATAGAACCCATGTGCATTAGCATCTGTGTAATTTTCCCTACTATCTCATTAGCATTACAAAATGCAGACCAGTGGGAATTTGATAGTCAGCCAGCTCATGCATGTTGCCGTTACCCCTCCTATCATAAAATTTCCATACTTCCCTCACCTATCTGTGCAAACTAACAGAATGGCTGTGGGTATTTTGAAATTCTTAGCATCTATAAATGATATATTTAAAAATAATACACACATAATTCAAAATTTTAAAGGAATGTGGTATTTATTGCATGACTAAGCTAGCAAATGCAAATTTGATAAGAAAATAGCTTCTAATCTAAGTATTCATTTGCTGATGAATTAAAATCACCAAGTTATTCAGTACATTTCAAAATGAAAAAGCTGACATATCATTTATTGTAAAGGCCACGGCTATAATAGGAACGTCATTGTTTCCCTTTCTGCTGGTCTCACACATTCTTTTTAATCTTGATTATTTGTCACCCGGATAGGGACTTCTTATGGTAATTAAATCCTTTTGTCAGTGATGTAACCGGAGCCTTTTGCTGCATTTTCCCTTCCTACATAAGTTACAATTGCAGTTATAAACACTGTGGAGGTTTCTTCTGAGTCACACAATTGCAGATTGTTCGAAGCAGACACACGTTCCTGCTGTTGCTAGGTGGCAAATGCTCTTAAAGATTTTGCAGGCTAGAGATTTCTTCAAACCTTTAATCTTCCATATATATTTTGTAACACAAGGGAACAGATTAAAAAACAGACCACTCACTGCCAGGATGCTAGAAGATTTGAAAGAGATAAAACATTTGGTGTCAAAGCTTCATCCCACCCCCAACTATAGGTCAGTTTAAGAATTTCATGAGAGATGATTATTGTGTGTCTATGTATTGTGATGCTGCTCATGCCTTCTTCTAGAACTAGCGATCTAGCTCCTGTATAGAAAGCATCCGAGATATAATGAACAAGCCTCAGACACAGTCCTTTGATAAACATCCCTGAAAGAACTTCACAGAGTACAAGGAAAAAAGCTCAAATTATTGCTTAATATCTAGGAACTGATCACCTAGCAGTTGATTTGCCTGGTATGTCACAGCAGCACCGAGAGTTTTAAAGTGTGTACTAGCTCATTGAAAAACCTGTATAGTGTTAGTCTGAAAAGGGTCCTGTACTCTACCCTTCCTGGGGTACAACTTTTGAAAACCGCGTGTTAATTATTTCTAACAGTTCAAGATAAAACTGTATTTATCAGATGTCCATGGTCAAATTCACAGCTGCAGCTAAACTGATGAGACTTTTCACCTCCGAAAACCATCACACCAACATCAGTGTCAGACTCATGTCCACACACCTGTACTATTTATTAAAGGACAGCACAAGGAAACACTAAATAAAGGAAAAATACCAGGCTCGATTACAGAAAAGCTTTAGCTTCTACTGCATACGTCATACCTGTGTAAATGTCACAAGCCCCTGTCTGTCACACAGACAAGACCTTGTGAAGATAGTTCCTGCAGCTGGAGAACGCCAAAATTTCTAACTAGCACAATACTCTCTTGAAGCCTGGCCCTTATTCTCACATCGCCTCCTGTGTTCTTCTTCAGCCTGCCCTTTTCTCATTTATTCCTTATGTTTGGATCCTCAAAAAATAATCCTGCTCAATGTACATGGAAGTTTCTGAAAATTTAGTTGTTAGTCTCCAAATACATTCTACAAAAAGTATTCAAAACCCCTAGTTTTCAGACAATTGTTCCTCAGCTAAATTTAGACAAACTGTTACAGGGACTGCAAAAAGGCATTTCTCTGACTATCCCATTCCATTTACACATCATTAAATTTCACCTTTGTG
Organism: Buceros rhinoceros silvestris; assembly: GCF_000710305.1. Taxonomy (NCBI): domain Eukaryota; kingdom Metazoa; phylum Chordata; class Aves; order Bucerotiformes; family Bucerotidae; genus Buceros; species Buceros rhinoceros. The sequence goes on along the minus strand of NW_010400738.1, from coordinate 5,131 downwards.
AGCCAGCCAGGATCTTCTCAGCAAAACATTGGTAAGAATTATTCAGGTTTGATAAATGCTTTTTACCCCCAATTTCACTTTTTTTTTTAAACAAAGTTACGCAATTTCTTCTGAAAATTAAATGAACAAGTCGTTCTAAGACAACCACCTGTCAAAGAACCACACCAAAGTTTTGAGGTTCAGCATATTCACATACACCCAAACGCATGGGTCTTACAATGGAAAATCTTGGGCGACTCTAGCAGTATCCATTTGCAATAAAGCCACATATTATCGTTAAAAAAGTAAAATCTTACAGGATTGACAATTGCTCCCTCACTCTTCCCTATCTGAGACACACATCTGCTACAACTGTAGGTGAAACTGTAAGGAAACATCAGTAAAAAGATAGGATATATTCTTCAGACCCTGATTTTAACAATCTTTCGTCAATTCTGATCAGTTGACTAAAGCTACTGCGCTCGCTCTGCATTCAGCACGTCACTGGAAATGTATGCTTTATGCCTAGATATATTCTCAAAAATAAGCTGCTCATCACAGAAGTCTCTTGATGGTGCTAGGATTTATGAAGCATACTAGCTCCGTAGACTTCTTGGAGAACTAGCACTAGAACTGTATTCTTCCATGCTCTGTAAAAGAGGCAGTCAAGCCATGATGGGTTATCAGTATCTGACCATCCAAACAAGGTTCCTCATTTTCTTTGTGACAGTCATAGGGAAGTGTTTTGGAAGGGTACCACATTTGCTAGCATGGCCAAACAGGTGTTATTTGCTGAAGATGTTGAGAGCTACCACCTTGTAAACTCCAAAGGAGCCACAGCATGAAATCACTCTCTGGCTGTAGAGGCAAGCAGGCATTCTGGATAAACAGTCAGAATAAAACAGACACCAGCTGTAGTCCTTTGGATATGCCTATACATTATTTTTACATCCCACTCTTTTCCAGAGTTCATGTAATAACTGTTACAATCCTATTATGAAACCAGTAACAAAAAACAACAAAAATATATATAGGCACATAAAATGCTCTCTATGTTAAAAAGTAATGTTAGCTTTGTAAAGTGAAGTATTTTATAATGGGGTACAAAGTAAACATAAAAGATTGTTCAGTTTTATAAATAAGTATAATGTACTTTGGAGTTAATAACCATCAATGATCGGGATTAGATATTTTAAGCAGTGCTTGCCTCCCATCTTTTGACATTTCTCAAAACCCTAAAATTTTTAATGTCTTTAAAATAACTGATTTCACAAGTTGCTTGCCAAACATCCCCACTGAAACAAAGAGAAATATGACTTTGTGAAGTTTTAGAGGGAACTGGAGTTAATCAAGGGAAAAGTTTACTCTTAGAGCAGATTTCTAAATTTCATCCTGAAGATGATCGATGTGCTTTCCCCTCCCACACTGCTCTGACTTTAATCTCACCTGGAGGAAAGTGAAAGAGAGCAATCTGATACTTAGCCCCCTCAGCTCAGCTTTCCAGACTGCAACTGGGAGATAAGGAAGCAACGGAGGCACTGCTTCCTCTCACCCCTGGGTATTCGGGAAGCTCTCTTTGGGAGGTTAAAGAGAAATTACCCGCTCTTGGAATTAATCCTCCAAGTATTATTAATGTAGATAATTCCTATGTCTTATCTGATTCATTATAAGCATGCATGGAAAAGTGCTCATTATCAAAACTTACTAGAAACACCTCCAGTCCCATCAGCTGGTCTTTACCAGTATTTCCTTCTTCTCCCTACAGTCTGTGTTTCCTAGACCAACTGCTTTTTGTGGCCAGAAACTGTTAGGCTCCTCTTCACAGCACACAAGTCTTGACTGGCTAACGGCATCTGCGTTGCTGCACGTGCCTCAACAGCACATAGGCAACAACTATAACAACCTTTTTCCTAGGGGTTAGATGCAAGGTTTCTCTATGTGGAAAAGGTTTACGTCCTCGTCACTGACCTTGTGCCAGTCAAAATGACCAGATTAGCAAAAACCATTATCTAAACTGTTTAAATGTTACCCATTTCATTTTGCTTTAAACAGACCGGGGAACACCCATGTCTTAGCTGGAAGGTAAGAGCAGGTGCTAGCTAGTCCATCAAACTGAGGCTGACTGACAATCTCTTCAAACGAGCTGTGGTGCGGGTGGAATAAGATGCACTTTTTCATTAGTGCATTTCATATCATTCCTGTCAAAGCTAAGAGCCCAGCATCCATGGTCAGAGGCCTTAGTACACAGAAAGGCTCAAAACAGCCGTCCTCAGGAGCATTGTCACTGTCACGGTGTGGGGGACATTAGCTTAGAGAACAGTCTGAGAATTTTGGTGCAGCACTACCAGAGATTAATGTTTTCTCCTATGAAAGCTGCTTCAGATAGGAAAGACAAAGGTGAAGCTAGATGAGGAACAACAGTTTTACCTTCTATGTGGGAACCTGTCACCAGTCACAGAAACCAAGCTCGTGGGAGATCATGGACAGAGGAGCAGGAGGTGTCACATCCTTAAGTGGTCTGGAAGCAATGTGTGGAGGAACAGATTGACATGTTCATAATGCTATGATGACATGAATCACTTCCCCTTGACCTCTGACAAAGGTATGAAGTCAGAAATACAGTCCATTAGGCATTACTCTTGTCCTCGATCCTTCAAATTCTTGTCAGGTGCAAGGCAGACCTAAACAGTGGTAGCTGTCTGGCAACTGCCACAGCCAGTGGTCCTTGCATCCTACAGGCATGAGGGACATTCTTTTTGGGGTGATGGGCTATTGTTATCCTGAACCCACGACGTGGGCTGAAAATGATAGTATGCAAAATGTTCAGCGCTGTGCATTGCACATTTAGAGTGCTCCCACAGAAGTATGTGTTGACATGCCAAAGGTGTGGCTGCAATCTATCACTGGCTCATTCAAATTGTCTTAACCTAATTAAAAGGCACAATTAAGCTCCAGGCTATCATGTTTGAAGATCTCCTCAAGGTATCTTCAAAGACATTAGTGTGCAGCATGCTAGAGCTTTTCAGTTATGTTAAATTAAAACCACCAAAACACAGGGCCCAGAAGCAGAGCATGCGGTTTCCCCGTTTAAACTGGAAGCACCTGAAGAGAAGTGGGAGAGTGAGACAGTATTGTCACTAGCACCACCCACTAATGCTGCTTCTCTAGTGAAAACAAAGTGAAAGCAAGAAAAGACATAGACTGGGAACAGGACTTCTGTTCGCAGAAAGGCATTGCAAAGTTTCCACTATTTGTCCAATCTGTGTAGAAAATTATTTTTAAACTGCTATTTCTGCCACTGTCTTTTATACCAAACTTGTTTTCTTTTTCAATGCGAAATTAAAATCTTTAAAATTCATCATTAACCTCTGCTACTAACTCTGCTTTGAATCAGAAAATGTTATCCCTGGGATGTCTGATCCATTATTGCATTGTGGAAGACAGGCAGCCGTCTTTGAAATTAAGTGACGCAGAATTGGCTGACCACAATAAATTATAAACCATGTGTGCATCCAGGCGTGCATGTGCTTCTAGTTCATTTCTGCTGTGAATCGTAGATTCGTATCTGTAGATGTTGATGACAGATAATTTATATTATGGAAATGTTCATAAAAGAGTCAGTGAGTGGGAATTAAGAATTCTGAAGGAAGAAATAACTTCAAGTAGAAAGGGGCAGGGGGAAGAGGACAAAGAAATGCACTTCTCTGTCTCTGGTATTACTGACACTTTGACTGGTGTATGCTTCAGCTCACATGATCCACAAATCTCCTGTACCACTGTACAGTCCTGGGGAGGCTGCAACCACACCTGACCTTGGTACCCTACTAAAACAAAAGAAAACAACAAGTGTTGCCAAAGGCTTAGAATCTGGGTATTGAGAGGTATAGGGAAAACAAATGACCTGAAGAAGAATGAAAGATGTTTAAGAAAACTAAGATTTTAGGAGAAAAAACCACCAAGAAATCTCAAGTGTGCTCTAAACCACTTTGATAAAGCATGAGTAGCATTTATTTCAAGTCTACACCATCATTTAGAACTTTTTGTACCATGGCAGATTTAAGCCTTCAGTTCTCTCCTGTAACACTTGATGTTATATAAGATGTCATTTTAGAAAATACGAGACTGTGTTGGAAACCAATTTCCTGAAGAGCTAGGAATAGGGTCATATCGTTATCTAGGGTTATACTCACAGTTCTGGCAATTTTTTTTTAATAAATATGAATAACTCCAAAGGACAACTAATGCTGTTCTTTATCTTACAACTTGGTTTCAAAATTGTGCAAAAGATGCTTTGTGCAAAAGAGGTCAGAAGTCTTTCTGAAGAGAGAAAAATCATACGAAGCTGTTGATCTAACAACATAAAAAAGCCAGACACATTTACGGAGTTGTGTTGTCCAAGAGCTGAGCAGTCAAACACAAATCATCAGTTCTGACCAGGAAACTAAGTAGCTCTGTTAGAGCAGCTTACTAGCCCAGACCGTACACGGGGCTTGTTGGCTCCCGCACAGCGCTGTGCTGAGCTACTCCTATTCAGGACTAGAGCTGCTTTGCACCTTGGTGGTTTGGGTCACAGCCAGCTGAGCTCCGTCCTATCTCCAAAATTTTGCACAGACAAGCCTGCAGAAGAATCAGCTGTCCCAAATACACACAGCCAAATTAGACCAGTAAGCATTCGTGTGCTGATGCTTCTCGGATACAGGTTACAAGCTAACGTGGAGAAGCGAGTTTAGCCTCTTCCCAACAAGAGCGACCACAACAGAACCACCAAAGCAAAACCACTGGGCACCAGCAGACAGACGCACGGGACAGCTCTTCTCCGAGAGCAGTCCGTGTGCCAGGTACGGAATACAAACCACTGAAAGGCGGGAGAAGCCTTTTTTTCTCCTTGGCTGGGAGGCTGCTGAGACAAAAGCTGATGGAGTTCAGCTTAAGACAGCTGGTCAGTCCTCCCGGATGCTATAAAGTATGCGAACCGTGATTTCAACACTCCCGAAGGAGCGAGCAGCTCCCTGGCTGACCCTCCCTTGTCCCCTCTCTGGCGTCCCCGGCTTCCCGACTGGGACCACCCTTCCCCAGGTTCGCGCTAGCCCGTGCCGCTGAAGCCCAAGGCTGGTCACCGGCCACGAAACCTTAGGGGTCACCCAAGCCCCTC